>NC_091460.1:111389670-111689670 GCF_027789765.1 Dendropsophus ebraccatus
AAGGTCACGAACTATCTAAGGGGACTTCGCCTACTCCTAACCTTGATTCTACTTCATCCTGTCTCACCTCATCACCAGCAAGCAATACCTCCTCCCCCCAAAATAATGCGTCTTCCCTGCACAGAAGTAAATCCATGGAGTACAGTAAGGTCAGTGCACAAGTCACCAGAGCTTCCCCACCTTCAGCCTACCAGCAACAACCTCAGAATACCTACTTGACTTCCTTACCAGCCAGCAAGGACCCTTCACCTTCTAACACAAGTAAGTCATCTGCACAACACCCATACCATAACCAGTCCTCCTTGTCTTGCCCGGCTGGAAGCCTTGACATTCCTGAGATTCCCTCCAAGGCTTCTGGTGGACAATGTGAAGTCCCACCTGTAGCACAGACAAGAACTGAATCTGGCAATGCTGCTTTTGTGAATGCAACCAGCAGGGCTCCAGAGGGACAAAAACATGGGAGCTCTGCCTATACCAGGCTGCAGCCATCAAATTTCCAATTAAATGGCACTTTTCCTTCAGATGAGCACAAAGACTATTGCGATCCTGTACAAGATCAACAGCAAATGCCTAGTTTTGATCCTGAGCTGCCACCTTCACCACCCAGGTACATAGATTCACCACACCCATCCCCCTCCCCCTCCCTGCTGTTCCCACATGAATCAAACATCGCTCCTGCAGATGTTCAGCTGGAGGATTATCAGCCAGTGAGTCGCAGCCCCTCTCCGCCACTACCTCTCTATGATATACATGACATGTGGATGTATAAAATGCCAGTCTTCAAAAGCATCAGATGCCAGCTTTCTTTGCAGGAGATGGAGGACTTTGTTGACCAGGAAAGCTGCGGAAGCGAAGGAAGTGACAGTGGGGAAGGGGCTGACTGTGACACTGAGCACAATATTGATGAAGACCCCTCCAGTGATTCCAATAATGAAAGATATGTCCATTACATTGAACAGAAATGTGAAAACACTAGACGATGTCCGCCTAGTCGAAAGTTTGTCAGCATCAATGAGCAGTATGATAAATTAAAAAGTGCAGTCCCCATGGACGTGGACACTTTAGCGGAGTGTGGAGTAGAATCTACTATACCGAAGTCCAGGAAATCTCCATACTCCACCAAGTCTTTCCTCACTGACCAAGCGCCTATATTGTTTGCACTAGCCCAAAACCCACCAAGGCACAAAATGAGTTCTTTTATGCAAGAAGTGATGTCATCCTCTGACGATGAGCTCATCGAAAGAGATTACAAAAAGAGGAGGCGTCCATCACGAGCTAGAAGACCATCTAAAGTCGTGCTGGTACCTCCACAGCCGGATGTAGACTTGCTTCTAACAGTAAAACCTGTGAGCTCCAGCCATTTTACTACATACAATATCCAAGACCAAAACTTTCTTCATGCACAATGTGAACCCAAAGTGAATACCGAATTTGTCCCAAAAAAGACTTTTAACGATAAATCTTCTGTTGTTCCCTTGGATTCGACGGAACACGACTGGATTGTTAAGTCGGCTACAGGGTCTTGGCTTCAGGTATATGGAATGTTCATTGAGAACCCAAGTTTGGCGTTACAGAAGGATTTCATCTCTGGCTTTACAGCTCTTCACTGGTTTGCTAAACATGGTGCTACTGACATGCTTCACAAGTTGGTGGCTGGTGCCAAAAAGGCCAGGATTCAACTGGATGCGAACGCCAAATCCAATGGGGGATATACTCCTTTACACATAGCTGCTATCCATGGGCATCATAAAGTAGCAGTTATGTTAGTAGAAAAACTTCATGTCGATGTGAAATTGAGGGACAATAGTGGTAAAAGAGCATGGCAATACCTGAGCAGCAACACGTCCGGAGAAGTTTGGCAGCTTTTAGGAGCTCCTAAGGGGAAAACTATTTTTGCATCTCGTGCCTTAAATATTACTAACACTGTAAGCACACAGAACAAATCCAGTCACATAAACAGAAAGACTTCCCTAGCAGCTTTCCTCAAGCCGCAGCATCAGAAATGGAAAGCTAACAATCGCCCTGTTTTGAGGGAAAGAGAAATCTACAGTGACTAAAAGATATGAAATTCTCATGTCCTTCATTGCTTAAGCTAAGGGGGTGAGACTAACTTTCCACTTGTTTTGTACTCCTGTCGTCAATATATGGTAGATTGATCATCTTCTAGTGCACAGGTGTCAAACCTGCAGCCCTCCATTTGTGGCAAAACTACAATTCCCATCATGCCTGGATAGTGGAAGCCAAAGCTTTCGTGGAAATTGTAGTTTTGCTACAGCTGGAGGGCTGCGTGTTTGATCCCCATGTTTTAGGGTATACATACAGATCAAAGTTTTGCATGACTTCTTTTTGTAAGGTCTCCTTTACAGTGCATTGTTTAAGGGTGTGTGTGGGGACATTACATTTTGTATATATGGCTCGGGTTTTAAAAAAAAGTCATACTCACCTACCCTGGTTCCTGGTTCCCACGGCTCCTGGTCTCACATCATCATGTCTTCCACTTGTCAACGCTTACTTTCTGCTTCTAAATTGACTCAGCAGAAACTGCCTGCCCAACCAGTCACAGGCCACAGCAGGGTCCTTGGTGATTGGCTGAGTGGTCAGTTCCTGCTGAGAAGCAGGAAGTAGTGGTGGCAAGAAAGGGATTGGATGACATCACACAGGAAACTGTTGGGGGGACGAGGGTATGCGAGTATGATTTCTTAATATAATTTTTTTTTACAACAAACTCCGCCATGTATAAAACTTTTTGTTTGTCCCAGACAACTCCTTTAGGGTGGTCATAGACAGGATCTTTAACTTTTTCTTTGTCAAACTACAACTCCCAGCTTTGAGGGTCCTTACAACAGGGAGTTGTAAGTTCAGAACAGCTGGAAAGCCACAGGACAGAGACAAGTACTGTAGACATTAGATGCAGATATAGGATTTAACATAAACATTAGATAATCAGCAGATCTTGCCAAAGTACAATAGCTGGATCTGCAGACAAGTCTGGAATGTCAATGGACACTAATAGGTTTGTATGAACTATTATGTCTGTGTGTAGATGATGGATCCATTCTTTAACATGTTTACCTTAAAGAAATTTTTCAGCTATGTACACTCCTTCCCTATTCACAGGATAAGGGAATAGGTGTATCATCACAGGAGATCTGACAGCTGAGACCCCCTGCAATCTTGAAAATTGAACTCTTAAAGACACTCTCAGCAGGTTTATGTTGTCCTATCTCAGCGTAGCATAAAATAGTGACAGCGAAGCTGAACAGAATAATGTATCACTTACATTGTACTGTGCAGCTGATAAAGAAATATCCTCCTGAATAACATGGACAATAAGTAGTCCTCTCTATTATGTGCATGAGCCCAGTAGTCCTGGATATTCATAAGAAGCAGAAAACTCCGCCCACCAGCTGCTGATTGGCAGTTATCTATCCATGCTGTGTATAGGCAGTCAACTGTAAATCAGCAGCTGGAGGGCGGGGGGAGGTGTGTGGCACCAATCTTATTCTCCTGCATATTAGGAGAACAGCTGAACAGAATGATGGACGTAATACACCGATCTGTTCAGCATTTCTGTCACTAGTTTCTGCCCTTATTTAAGGCAGCATAAACCTAGTGACAAATTCCCTTTAAAGTTCCTATCTAAATGGAACAGCACTGTGCACACTACGCCTGCATTGTTCGAGAGTCCCAGCAGACCTCTTGTGATCATAGAAAAAAGACAAATTTGGTCAGCTCTCCCAAAAGACCATTCACACCAGGCAGTAGCACGTCGCTATGGGTGAAATTGCAAACACACAAAAACAGAAAAATGCAACAGCTCACCGCAATGGCAAGATGCAGACCCAATACACACATAAATTAGTCAAAAGCAGCCCCCCCAACTGCTAAAAAAATTCCACAAAAGAGCCTCATTATTTTTGTGGAGATTTTTTTTTAGCGGGGGGCAGCTTTTAACTATTTTCATGTTTGTAGTGGGTCTGTATCTTGCCATTGTGGTGAGCTGTCCTCTAGTGATCATGCACTTATGTCTGCAAGATGTGTTATAGTTTGAATCCCACCTCTGGAGCCTTATTAGAAGAGTGTCGCCCCCACTGATCTTAAAGGGATGGCATACCCTAGCACTATGTTATATCTTTATAAAATGGGAAAACCCCTTTATGGTAGCTTCACACGTAGCGTATCACAGCAGATTTTAAGATCCGCAGCAGATTTCATCTAAATAACTTAACACAGCATCAAATCTGCACCATCAAATCTGCTGCAGATCCTTAGGGAAAATCAACAATGAGGGTAATAGACTGAACATCTGTGTTGTCTACAATTTCTATTTATTATTACAATTCACACCCATAGAGCTTTGCTTGGTATATGTAGATGACAGGAGAGTCCCTATTGTTTACATTGTTACAATCTACATACATGGCTATGTAAGCTGTCATGTGCAAAGAGATCAATGTGCAGTGCTTATCATTATCGGCTGGTCACCCATGGGATCTAGGAGTGTGAATTTTGACTAATTTTATTTGGGCTCAGAGAGATAATATTTTAAAGGGGTAGTCCAGGTAAAAAAAATCAAATGGTGCCAGAGATTTGTAATTTACGTCTATTGAAAAACCTCCAGTCTTCCGCTACTTATCAGCTGCTGTATGTCCTGCAGGCAGTGGTGTATTCTTTCCAGTCTGGAGAGCAGAAGAAAATCTCTATGGGGAGTTGCTGCTGCTGTCCACAGTTCCTTTCACAGACAGAGGTGGCAGCAGAGAGCACTGTGTCAGACTGGAAAGAATACACCACTTCCTGCAGCTGATAAGTACTTGAAGACTGGATATTATTTAATGGAAGTAAATTATAAATCTCTGGCACTTTCTGACACCTGTTAATTTGAAATAATTTGCCGCTGGAGTACCCCTTTAAACCATTATCACTATAAGTAAAATTAGTTAATCTTTGGAATCCATGTTTAGAATGGAGCTATTATTGCCAATTGTTCTGGAGAGTATATCAGTCATGTCTCTTATAATGTGCTTTGGTCTACTTTCCTTCAAATGTTAATGCTGCACATCTGCATGTCAGAGGGATCCCATTTCCCTGCATGGTGGACTGATCCCCAGAGGCTTTCTACTGCTGTTGGCTATGTTTCCACAATGTCTCTTCTTTGCCGTGTGCTGCCATTTTGGCACCAAAATGAGACAGTTTTTTGCAAATGACGGATTGACATTTGCATAAAACAAATGCGTTTTGGTGCCAAAATGACAGGTGTCCAAAAAAAAAAAAAACCCCAAAAAAGACATTGTGAGAACATAGCTGTTACGGTTCACATACAGTAAAATATGATAAAACAAAATTTGGCTATGTTTCCACACCATTTTTTTTGGCAGTTTGACAGACGTGTTTTAGGACGGCCGTCATTTTGAGGTCTAATAATGACTTTTATTTCCTAATGACGACCGTGATTGTAGAAATACCAGGTGTCATAGCGAAATAACGGCCGTTATTTTACCTCTAAATGATGGACATCCATCAAATGACCAAAAAAGTGTGAACATAGCCTAAAATAGACAGTAAAATAGATAGTAGATATAAATAGGTATTTCCACGTTCTTTGATTATGGTCAATGCACAGAAAATGTAAATACGGATGATGTGCTATGTAACAGAGTAAGGAGATCCTGGTATCATCATTCATTATGTTGTACGGCTGGGTCAGTACAGTAGCATAAAAATTTAAAGGTGAAGTCCAGACATTTTTTAAAATCTGGCAGCAGGCAGGGGCAGGGGGGGATTTTATCAGGAGTATGGACTTACCTCTCCCCATGCAGCAGTGAGCAGCGGGACCGACCTTGGGACCCCTGCCGAAAGTGATTTGGGGGGGCAAGGCTTGTCCCAAGACAGGTCCCGCCGCCTACCATAAGCTTGGGGAGAGGTAAATCTATACTCCTGATAAAATTCCCCCCTGCCTCTGCCAGATTTTAAAAATGGCCAGACTTTCCCTTTAAATGGATTTAAAGCTCCCAGCATCATTAGGAATGATGATGTAGGGAGCTCCTTACTCCATTCCGTAGCACATCGTCCATATTTACAGACTGTGCACAGAATGCGGGAATAAGCTCTTTGTACTGGGAGAGGTTGTTAAAGTGTCGCAAAAGTGGTGCAAACACTCTAAAAATAACAAGCTCCACAGTTTGGCGCATCAGGGGACAAAATTTTGGTGCAATTGCTGACGTTGTTCAAAAAACCAGAACGGACATGTTTTATACTGTCTTTCTTTGTCCATTATGTGTAATAACAGCTGTTGTTTTGAAATAATGGTTGTGACATGGACGTGAAATGAAGGCCGTCCAAAACAAAAGTCAGTCAAACGGCCAAAGAAGGAGGTTGTGTGACCGTGGCAATTTTATGTAATATTTTGCTTATATCTTACTGTGTGTGAACATAGCCCAAGTGTTCCCACTTGAACGTTTTCACATTGTATTGCTGTTAAGCAAGAGCCATTGATAATGTCTACATCATGCTGTGTTTTACAAACCAAAGTCAACATTTTTTACTTCGCACATGCAGAGTTAGGATATTTTTGATAGTAATGATACTTTGAAGGTTCTTTTAGTATGTGTTCATGACACTGATCCATAACAAACTCAATCCAGGGCCATTGATCTCGGTGATACACTGTGGAGCTCATTCATCATAGGGATAAATATAATGAGCTATCCTGCTAACAACTTTAAAGGATGATTAAAGTACGAGTATATCCTTTGTATTTCCTCTAGGATCCATTGCTTCTGGTTAAATAAATAAAATAAAAATTGCATCATGTAAAGGGGGCCATACACCTTCAGTAACTCTCCTGTCTTTTCCCCATCTGAGTGTTCTGGCTGGAGTTTACCTCACCAAGAACAAAGGGGTCAGTCGTGATAGAAAAATCACTTCCTAGCCCTTCATGTTCTTGGAGAGGTAAGTTGTAGCAGTGGATGCTCACAGTAAACTGTCGGTGGACAATCGTGAGAGCCCCATACAAGTTATACTGATGGCCAAACCTGGTTTCGGCCAACAAAAGTATAAAGTGTTTGTGGACCCTGTATGAACCTGATCACATACCAGTCTGTGAAAAATACCTATGAGGCCAGCACATCCAGCATAGCAATACTTATCTAAAGATGTGCTCCACATATATACGAGTATGGGTGGCATTTTGTTTGTCATATTGTTGTCTGTATAGGTTTATGTCTAAGTTTTTGTCATTTGTTTTTTTTTTAATTGTTGTATTAAAATAAATGAGTTTTTTTCCCCCAAAGATTACCATTTGCCTATGTACTATAAGGATGCATTCACACATACAGTTGAAATTAATTTAGCAGCTCATATTGTAGGTGAAAGAAATGAGGTCCTGACCAACCAATGTAAGGGTCCACTTACACAGAAAGATTATCTGATTATCTGCCAAAGACTTAAAGCAAAAGCCAGGAATGGATTTGAAAAAAAGGAGAAATCTCAAGCTTTCCTTTATGAACTGATCTCTGTTTATAGTCTGTTTCTGGCTTTGGCTTCAAATCTTTGGCAGATAATCTGTCAGATAATCTTTCTGTGTAAATGGACCCTTAGTATACATCCACCTGTGTATACAACGAATATATTTTCATCCATTTTGATGTTGCTAATAGTGTTCTCCAAAGCAGATCCTAAATTCGGATCTTTCAAAAACTAGCCATACTAGCCAAAAGCTGTTGTTCCTTTTACATTGTTAGATTTCTCTGCCAGGGATGGACGCAAACATGCGCCAATTAGCGATATCAGCTCTCATTTCCATTGCCTTTTCACATCACAATTAATTGAGCAGCTGGGCTGCACAAATTATACTCGCCCAGGTGGCTATTGAAATTGATGGCACAGATATTCATACAGTATATCCATGCTGTCAGTTTCCAGATTACACAAGCAGTGTATACTTACCTTCTGTGCTGCTGTGTTATCCGGCATACTGCACTGGCTGGTTGGAGTTGGGCAGGAGAGCGGCAGAGCTGGGTCAAGGATCACACAGAAGTGCAGAAGGTAAGTATGCACTGCTTGTATGATCTGGAGACTGACAGCATGGACATATGCATGCATATGCTGTCAGTTTCCCTTTGCTATCAGACCACATCTCCTGTTTATACATTTTAAAGCCTGCTCTAAAAATACACTGAGCTTAGGATCAGGTGTTTTCCCACTCCTTGGCTGATCGCTGTCACTTTTACATGGGCCAATTATCGTCTGAAGGAACGTTTCTAGCAACGCTTCTGGCCAGTGTACATCCCATGTTAAGGCCTTTAACTCTCATATGTGCATGTTATGAATGGGAGAAGGGAGAAAGCAGTTACTAGACAGGGTCTGGGGATAACTTAGCTACTTGAAAACAAAATAATTGGTTTGTTACCTAATCCTGCCAATTTTTGAAAGAGAATCAGGAGGCCACCATACACCTTAGATGGTTGATCCTATATATATATATATATATATATATATATATATATATATATATATATATATATACACTCACCGGCCACTTTATTAGGTACACCATGCTAGTAACGGGTGGTCTTCTGCTGCTGTAGCCCATCTGCCTCAAAGTTCGACGTACTGTGCGTTCAGAGATGCTCTTCTGCCTACCTTGGTTGTAACGGTTGGCTATTTGAGTCACTGTTGCCTTTCTATCAGCTCGAACCAGTCTGCCCATTCTCCTCTGACCTCTGGCATCAACAAGGCATTTCCGCCCACAGAACTGCCGCTCACTGGATGTTTTTTCTTTTTCGGACCATTCTCTGTAAACCCTAGAGATGGTTGTGCGCGAAAATCCCAGTAGATCAGCAGTTTCTGAAATACTCAGACCAGCCCTTCTGGCACCAACAACCATGCCACGTTCAATGGCATTTAAATCACCTTTCTTCCCCATACTGATGCTCGGTTTGAACTGCAGGAGATTGTCTTGACCATGCCTACATGCCTAAATGCACTGAGTTGCCGCCATGTGATTGGCTGATTAGAAATTAAGTGGTAACGTGCAGTTGGACAGGTGTACCTAATAAAGTGGCCGGTGAGTGTATATATATATCTGGCTTCACAGCATCTGGTCCTGATGACTAACCTTGTATAGTACAAACCCTGTAAAAAAAAATTGTATAGTACAGAGCTTGTACTATACAAAAAATTCTCTCTTCTCTGGCCTCATATCAGATTGAGATGAAAGGAAAAAGAGAAGGTATAACACAGTATAGACATACATCTGGCCATTTGGCTAAAAGAATTTAATTATTAACACCTTCGTGTCTGTTCTACTTAAATCTATGGGGTAATGGCCCAGTCCTTGTCATTTTACATGCTCTGGTTGATGGCACCGCCTGCTCCTGTGCACAATGCTATTAACTGGTTTGAGCTGTCAGGAGAGACATGTATTACAGTGGTAAAGTAGATTGAAAAGATTATGAAAATATAGAGGAAACATATTTTTTCTGTTTGTAAAAATTTATAAAATTAAAAAATATCCACTCCAATTTTTTTTAAAAATGTATCCACTACAATGTAAAAAATATTCCAAAATATTTACCAATCTCCCAAAATATTTGCATTGTATTGGCCTTAAATATTTGAATGTATATTTGCAATTCTATGGAAGAGGCTAGAGATGAGTAAATCCCAAATATGTACTGAAGAAGTTGGATGCAGCCCTAGAGAGTCTGGGAAAACATGGATACAGCCTAAGGCTATGTTCACACAACGTAAGTTCCACGGTAATCAGTACGGTAATTAGTACGGAGCTTATGTTGTGGTGCAGGCTGAGGGAATCCCGGCCGGAGTGTATACACATCAGTCAGTTCAATGAATAGCAGCCGCAGAAAACCCTTCTAGTGCACACTATGGAGTGAGCGGCTCCGGTCGCACGCTCTATAGTGTGCTGTGGAGAGTTCTGATGTGGGCGCTCACGGATACGTCCGCATCAGAACTCAGCGGTGCTAAAGATAATCCGTCCGGTACTGCAGTACCGGCTGGGATGATCTTTTCTGAGACCAGCCGTTCCGTGACCCGGCCAGGCCATGGAACGGCTGGTCTCTTACAAGGTGTGAACATAGCATAAGGCTATGTTCACCCAACGTAAGTTCACTATTAATCACAGCCGATTTTCAACAACGGCCGTGATTAATATTGAACTTACATAGTGCTACAGCTGAGGGAATCCTGGCCAGAGTGTAAACACATAGTATATACTCCGGACGGGATTCCTAGCAGCCCTACGAAAAACGAACATGTCTGTCAGTTCACACAATGGAGCATGCAGGGGGGAATTCGGATGCGGGCACACACTAGTAGTGAAGATCATCCGACCGGTACTGCAATACCAGCTGGGATGATCATCAGTAACACCGGCTGTTCTGTGATCTGGCTGGGTCACAGAACGGCCGGTGTTTTACTAAATGTGAACATGGCCTAAGGCAGACTTAAGGCCCTATTACACAAAACGATTATCGGACGTATGAACGATGTCGGCTGATTGTTGTAGTCGTTTGTCTTTCAACATGTAGCATATAGCAGCGATGTGCTGCTGTCATTCCGCGGAATAGGAGCGGCGGCAGCAGACCGCTAGTTCATGCTATGGGCGACTGCTATTTATGCAGTTACAGTTTATCTGCGTCCTAGTTAGTTTCTTTAAATATTCTGTTTATGTCTATGTTGGCCAACCTTCTGCATTAGTTTTCATCAATCCCATTATCATCAGTATTTCTAAAGATTAAATTGAGATATGTGGACTTCCTTTTTATCCCTTTAAATCTTTGAAGTCAGTGGCAGGAGGATTTAAAAAAAAAAAAAAAAAAGGATAAAAAAAGTGTAAATCTAGGCTAATCCGTATAGGACAGCCTAATTTAATAGATGGAAAATATTTTGCCATATTCTTATGTGTATGCTGGAACTTTCTTACATCTATTTAAAATCCAATGTATCATACTGTATACATGGTTAACAGCTAAACACTTAACCCTGTAAGTTTATTCTAAGACAATGTGCAATACTTGAACATTTTCAAGGATGCTTGCAAACTTCACGTTTGTACTAACCATGCTGCCAAGTTAGGCTATACCGAAGGAATTCTTTTTTGCCCAGTATAAAAAAAAAAAATCATTACTGAGCAGCCCTGTTTCCTTTTTTGGATGTTAAAATTGTGACAATCCGGTATTTCTCCTCTAAGATGTGTTCCAGAAACTCCGAACGCATGTCAGTGGATTCCCATGAAGAGCACGTTTACATGAACGGATGCTGAGCACAGGGAGCAAAGCTTTATGGTAATAAATGGGAATCAAATATTTATTGTGTTTTTCTGATACAATCGCGGCGTTAGCATTACTTGGTATTCAAGTGCATCATTACTAGAAGAACGCACAGACAGCTCAATAACAGGTTTGGCAGCTGCTGACTCATCCAAGTATTCAACCTCATATTGAGCATGCAGGGAGTTTTGAGTTTCTAAACACATTTTTAACTCTTAAAGGGAATCTGTCAGCTCCTGGGCCCTACCTGAGGTGCTGACAGCGTGCTGTAGCTGGAAGCCCCCAGTGAGCATGGTGCCTTTTTGGTAATTTTTTGTGCAGCAGATTAATGAACAATCCTATGTCTCCTACTGTACTAAAGAGTCCAAGAGCAGTTGTTTGTGCCACACTCTGGCATGCATCCTCCACCCTCTTCATGAATAATCAATGCTGCCCGCCTCCTGCTCGCTCAGCTGTCAGATTGCAAATCAGTCCTCTGTAGGCAGTTTATGTCTAAAAGAAACACTCAGAAACAAGAAACAAATTAAATCTCTTCTCCCTATTGTGTTGGAGCTGTGGTCTAGGGGTAACTCACCTGTCTAGAGACCTGCCAGCAGTTCATTCTCTGGTTTGAATCCCCTGATGCCTTTCAGACATAAACTGCCTACAGAGGACTGATCTGCAATCTGACAGCTGAGCGAGCAGGAGGCCGAACAAATTGATAATTCATGAAGAGGAAGGAGGGTGCATGCCAGAGTGTGGCACGAACAACTGCTCTGTGACTCTTTAGTACAGTAGGAGACATAAGATTGTACATAATCCGCTGCATGGAAAATTACCAAAAAGGCACCATGCTCACTGGGGGCTGCCAGCTACTGCACACTGTCAGTACCTCAGGTAGGGCCCAGGAGCTGACAGATTCCCTTTAAGCACCTGTCTAATGTTTAAAAACAACGATTTAGGATAGGTTCACACTGCGTTTTCAGCATCCGTTTTGATTCGTCTTTTTTTTATAATGGAAGTCAATGGAAAAACGGATCAAAAACGGATGCACACAAATGCATCTGTTTTTTGCAATCCGTTTTTTGCGTTAAATGGATGCTGAAAATGCAGTGTGAACCTAGCCTTAGCAGTGATTACTTTGTTAGCCAATGTATATATAACAATATATTGAATATTTCTTTAAATATTTTTTTCTTTAACATTGTAATCCTAAAATGAGGGGGAAAATCCTTTTCTTTCAAATCAACTGGTTTCAGAAAGTTACATAGATTACATACTTTTTAAAAATCCCATAGTTATCAGCTGCTGTATGTCCTGCAGGAAGTGGTGTATTCTTTTCAGTCTGACACAGTGCTCTCTGGTGACATCTCAGGCTAAGACAGGAACTGCCCAGAGTAGTAGCAAAAATCCCCATAGAAAACATCGCCTGCTCTTGACAGTTCCTGTCTAGTCTCAGCAGAGAGCACTGTGTCAGACTGAAAGAAAAACATCATGTGACCACACAGTCCTCTAACAGCAGCCCTGATTCTCTATTCTAGCCTTTTGTACTACGCTACTGCATTATGGGGATCTGCAGTTACATCCTGTATCTACAAACTGCTGTTTTTTCAGGGTTATGCACTTACTATATATTATACACCACATTTTGATTGCTATACTGTACAGTAACTTATAATATCACATATTCAGATGTTTCTCATTGTTTGTATCATCTGTTCTACATGTTACTCAGAATAAAAAAAATCATTATTTTGGAGTGTGGAATCAATTGTGTCAATTTCAACGATCTCATATGGGAAAATGCTTTGGTTTAAGGGTATAAACCCACACACCGTATACGCAGCAAATACGCAGCAAAAACGCAGCAAATACGCAGCAGATGTGAAGGTGAAGATTTGATGCTGTGTTCAGTTATTTAGATCTAATCTGCTGCGTATTTGCTGCGTATTTGCTGCGTATCGCAGTAGTAAATACGCTGCATATACGGTGTGTGGGTTTGTACCCTTAGAGTGAATTTGGATTACAAGCACAGTCCTGGAATGAATTATACTCCTAAACCAAGGCACCACTGTGTGTGTGTATATGTATATATATATATATATATATATATATATATATATATATATATATATATATATATATATACAGTGGTGCCTTGGATTACGAGCATAATTCGTTAAGGGACTGTGCTTGTAATCCAAATCCACTCTTAAACCAAAGCAAATTTTCCCATAAGAATTCATAGAAATGCAGACAATTGGTTCCACACCCCAAAAGTAATGATTTATTACTCTGAATAACATGTAAAACAAATGAAACAAACATATGATATGACTATGTCATATTATAAGTTACTGTACAGTAATGCAGTGATTTTCAACCAGTGTGCCGTGGCACACTAGTGTGCTGTGCCACATGGTCGGGTGTGCCGCGGGGAAAGTTCCCCAAACTATGGTGCCCCTGTGAAACAGAAGAAAACAATGGGGGAGAGAAACCTTGGGATGGGGAGAAACAGGGGAGAGAAGCAGGGGGGAGAGAAACATGGGGATGGGGGAGAGAAACAGCGGAGAGAAGCAGGGTGGAGAGAAGTTTGGAGTAGAGAAGCAGGGGGGGAGAGAAGTATGGTGGGGAGAAGCACAGGAGAGAAGCACAGGAGAGAAGCACGGGGGAGAGAAGCACAGGAGAGAAGCATGGTGGAGAGAAGCAGGGGGGAGAAGTATGGTGGAGAGAAGCACAGGAGAGAAGCAAGGGGGAGAAGTATAATGGAGAGAAGCACAGGAGAGAAGTAGGGGGGAGAAGTATGGTGGAGAGAAGCACAGGAGAGAAGCACAGGGGGGAGAAGAAAACAGGCCCAGGTTTCACACTGAGTGAGTATAAATACATTTAGAATCTATATTATTAACTATGTTATATGTACTGTTTTAGTGTCATTTTGTGCCATTTTGGTTGGTGGTGTGCCCCGGGATTTTTTAAGTATAAAAAGTGTGCCGTGGCTCAAAAAAGGTTGAAAATCACTGCAGTAATGGAAAAGATGGGAAACACCAGGGCTGACAGAGACTGCAGGGAGTATGAAGGAATGAGCAGGGCAGATATGGGCACAGTATAGCAGCGCTCTCTGTCCGGGAAGAGAGGGGTTACAGCTATGCAGAGATTACCTCCACAGTCCTGTCCCCTGATGCAAGCCCCAGCCTGAAGTGGATCTGCTATGATTTGGAAGGTAAGGGAGACTTCCTGGGTCAGAGTACAGGGCTATAGACCCCACTATGCAGGCCATGCCCCTCCTCCACTCTCGCTCCCACCCAGTACAGGGAGCTCTTAAACCAAAGCAATGCTCTTAAACCAAGTCACAATTTTGAAAAACTGTGAGCTCTTAAACCAAAACGCTCTTAAACCAAGTTACTCTTAAACCAAGGTACCACTGTATATATATATATATATATATATATATATATATAAAAATTTTAACAGGTACTATAGCTTTATATTCCAGCCAGAACCCTAGGCCTGCCAAAATACACTGCAAGGCTATGTTCACACAACGTCAAATATTGAGAAAAGGCGGCTGATTTTGATATTTAAAATAACGTCCGTTTTTGCCGCAATTTAACTGACTGCAATGGCAGTGCATTGAAGTCAACGGGAAGACGGACGTCCAATGCACACAGAGTATTGAATAATGGACGTTTTTACCACGGACGTCAAAATAATGAACATGATCATTATTTTTGAACATCTTTTGCAAACAGCGAACATTTTTTATTAGTTGTTCACACACAGATTTTCTTTTGTCACTGTTCTTTCTCCGTTTTTACTATTAAATGCAACAGACTTTTCAATTAAAGGACAAGTGCCATGAAAAACTTTTTCCCAGTAATTGAAGCACATTACAAAGTTATATAACTGTGTAATATGCTTCAATCACCTATCTACCTCCCTTCCCTGTCTTTCCCCCCTCCACCCCCCACCAGGAAGTGTCCTAACTCACACAGACCTGATTACTGTCGTCACCGTCACCAGGCAGCTCCTTCTTGTGAGGATAAGTCATCAGCAGGAGGGCTGCTCTAGCTCCTGTTACAGCAGCCCCCCCTCCCCAGTCCAAGTGATGGCTTGCAGTTGTTCAGCCAATGGGAGCTGAGCAAGCCTGTCACCTGACAAGGCAGGGGAGGGGGGAGGCTAGTGTAACAGGAGAAGGAGCTGAGAGAAGAGCTTGGTGACCGGTGACGACAGTAATCAGGTCTGTGTGAGTCAGGACACTTCCTGGTGGGGGTGGAGGGGGGAAAAGACAGGGAAGGGAGGCAGATAGGTGATTGAAGCATATTACACAGTTATATAACTTTGTAATGTGTTTCAATTACTGGAAAAAAAGGTTTTCATGGCACTTGTCCTTTAAGCCACACCCAAAGGCCAATTAGTAACCCCAAACTAAAATAATGTACAAACACCAGTCATTGCAGGCCAGGGGAGGCCAGGCTGCTAAATAACATCAGTTATTTTAGACTCACAATAACGGACGTCATTTTAAACGGAGCAGAAAAAAGATGTGAACATAGCCCAATACTGAAGTATTGCACACGCAATCATATGTTAAAATATCCTAGGAAGGAAAAAAATGCTGTAAAATCAGAATAAAACTGGCACATCTGCAACATGTGAACACAGCCTGACACTGACCAATTATTGTTACGACTGCTCAGAAATTAGCAAATCATGGTGCTAATTTGCAGGTGTAAATAGACTTTTAATGGGGGAGTATTTAAGATTATTGCCTAGAGCAGTGTGAGCTGTAAATGAAGCCGTGACTAAAACCAATTATAAATGTAATTTTATCATAGAATGTATCCAGTAATCCTAATGATTCCAGTCTGATGCATGGAGCTAGTTTTAGGCGTGCTCAGTAGTCAGTACAATGTCTGGCACAAATTGCTGGAAATCCTGCTCTACATATATCAATTTACCTTGACAGCTAGTAATCAGAGATTCTACTGCCCATTTTTTTCTCTCCCCAATAGGTATTCTGATCTGCCTTTACAATTCTATATTAATACAATAATGTTAACCTTTAGTCTTGCCTACAAACTTTTGGGGAGATTTATCAAAGATATAAGCCATTTTTTGGAGTGAAAATGTCGCTAAATTTTGCGCACCCGCTGAAAGTAGGCATGATTTATCATGTGCGACTATCTAAAATAGTCGCACATGTGTTGCAAACTCACTCCACACTAGAGGTGGTGTATTTAACCACCTATAATGTAGAGCCAGTATGCTCCGTGGGTCAGGTGCAGTGCACCCGGTCCACGGAGTGTAAAGGGTTAAGTAGTGATGCAGCAGCATCACTACTAACCCTCTGGGACTGTACAGCAAGGAGGGGTGCATAGCGCACCCCTCCTTACAGTACAGGAGCAGGGAATCCCCTAATTAAGCCGGGATTCCCTGCCCTACGTGGTTTCCCACCCAGAAGCAGAAAGCAGTCTGCTTCTGAGCGGGAAATTTGAAATCCCGGCACAGAAGTTACAGACTGGTCCCCAGGGGCTTAAGTCCCTGGGAGCCAGACTGTAACTCCCATACAGGAGGTCACCCAGTTTTACCAGGATCCTGTAAGGGTTAACCTTACAGGATGCTGGGAAAGCTGGGTGATCTCCACCATAGGCATGGGAGTTACAGTCTGGCTCCCAGAGACTTAACCCCTTACTTGCTGTTTGCTTTTGCTTGTGTTTTACTTTTTGTTTTTCAGATACCGGCAAGCAGAGGATTATGTCAGATTCGTTTGGACTACGTCGATGACCGGCGGACTTTACTGTTCAATAAAATGGTCAACAAGGGGTGTGGGGGTGTTTTTATTGGAATAAATAAATTTTTCTAGGTGTGCTGTGTTTTCTTTCATTACTTTACAGGCTTAGTAGTGGAAGCTGTCTGATAGACGGAATCCATTACTAAGTCAGCGCTTAGTGTTAGCCGGTATAAAATGGCTAACACTAACCCCCCATTATTACCCCAGTACCCAATGCCACCAGGGGTACTGGGAAGAGCCGGGTGCCAGTAGTCCCAGAGCGTCAAAATTGGCGCTCCTGGACTGGGCGGCAGCAGGCTGGTAATAATGAGGCTGGGAAGGGCCAAAAACAATGGCCCTTCCCACCCTGGTGTTACTAGGCTGCTGTTGCTTGGTTTTTAATCCGGCTTTTTATGGAAAAAGAGGGGGAAACCTATGCTTTTTTTTTTTAATTATTTAAAAAAACAAAATCGAATAGGATCCTTCCCCCCCCTTTCCATAACCAGCCGGGTTGAAAACCAACAACAGCAGCCTAGTAACACCGGGGTGGGAAGGGCCATTAGTTTTGGCCCTCCCCAGCCTTAATATTACCAGCCTGCTGCCGCCCAGTCCAGGAGCGCCAATTTTGACGCTCCGGGACCACTGGCACCCGGCTTTTCCCAATACCCCTGGTGGCATTGGGTACTGGGGTAATAAAGGGGGGGGGTTAGTGTTAGTCATTTTATATTGGCTAACACTAAGCCCCAACTTAGTAATGGATTCCGTCTATCAGACAGCTTCCACTACTAAGCCTGTAAAGTAATGAAAGGAAACAACACACCTAGAATTTTTTTTAATTCAAATAAAAACACCCCCACACCCCTCGTTGACCATTTTATTGAACAGTAAAGTCCACCGGTCATCGACGTAGTCCAAACGAATCCGACGTAATCCTCTGCATGCCGGTATCTGAAAAAGAAAGGGAGAAGAAAATGCTCATTACCTAGGAGGCAAACCAGGGCCAATGAGAATATTTAGAGACAATTCTGAGACCATTTAGAGACAATTCTGAGCCAAAAAAATCTGCATCATGCCGAAGCAGAAATAGACCACACCTAGAAAAATCCCCAGTTGATAAATCTCCCCCTTTATGTTTTATATATGATCACGCAAAAGAAACGAAAAAATTTGAAAACTATTGTCAAGGAAAATGTCCCCATTGTTATAACTTTCAAAATCTAAACCAACTAAAGCAAGTTTGAAATTTACATTAATTTTTTTTTTTTTTAGTTATCATGCTTTATTAAAAAAACTATACTTACTTATATCTAGGTCCAGTCTCCTGAAGCTTTTTAGTCTTGTGTTGCTTAAAAGAAATGAAGGAAGTCCCAGCCAGTACCAAGTGTCACAGCTTAATGTGTCCATTAATCAAATGTTTTCTCTGTGAGCGCAGATGATTGGGCCTTTATGCATTTGGTCTTTTTTTCAACCAGTGCAAGACTAAAAAGCTGTCTTAAAGGGGTAGTCCAACCAAAAATTTTTTCTTTCAAATCAACTGGTGCCATAAAGTGCCAGAGATTTGTAATTCACTTCTATTAAAAAATCTTAAGTCTTCCAGTACTTATTAGCTGCTGTATGTCCAGCAGGAAGTAGTGTTTTCTTTCCTGTCTGACCCAGTGCTCTCTGTTGCCTCCTCTGTCCATGTCAGGAACTGTCCAAAGCAGGAGCAAATCCCCATAGAAAACCCCTCCTGCTCTCCAGACTGGAAATAATACAACTTCCTGTTGGGCATACAGCAGCTGATAAGTACTGGAAGGCTTGAGATTTTTTAATAGAAGTAAATTACAAATCTCTGTCACTTCATGGCAGCAGTTGATTTTAAAGAAAAAAATTTTGGGTGGACTACCCCTTTAAGGAGACTGTACCTGGATATAAGTAAGTATTGCTTTGTTATAAAGTATAATAACAAAAAAAAAAAAAATAATAATAATGTGAATTGCAAACTTGTTTTATATGACATCCCCTGCTGATTTAGATTTTGAAACTTATAATGGCATTGAAACTTTAAAGGAAACCTGTCACCTGAGAAAGAGCCCGACCCCCCCCGGTGGAGCCCTGCATACTTACCTCATCCTGCAAGTCCTGCTCCAGAAGCCGGCCCCTCCGCAGAGAGATCGCCGCCCAACGGTCTGCACACGCGTTATGTAAATGTAAAGAGATGAGTCTGACGTCCATAGGAAATCACTGCTCCACATACAGCTGTTTCAGGGTGTTGCCCCACTGCTGGCTGTAAGCGAAAGCTCTCAATGCAGTGAAATCCTAGGTGCATTGTCCCCTGGGAAACATGAATATGCAAAAGAAGAGCCCGTGGAGCCTCATTGAAGAGTCTCGAAACACAGGACTAGCCAGATATCCCTCTGGGAAGGACCCAGCCAAGGGGCAGCTCCTGTTAGGAAACCACCAAAACCACCATATTAAGTGGCCCTATAAGTCAATGTAATTACAAGGGAAAAACCAAGGCCAGGTATCCATCCACATACAGTAGTTTGGGGGTGTTGCCCCCTCATCAGTGTGGGGCAGGATTGCTGATCTCAGGGAGACCAGCCAAACAATAACACTGCTGGCTGCTAGTGAAAGCGGTCAATGCAGGGAAACCCTAGGTGCAGTGCCCCTGGGAAACATGAATATGCAAGAGCCTGTGGAGATCTGTTTTTCTTATGGCTCTACTAGGCATTGCTCCCATCTAGCCAGAATCCTGCTCCACACTGATGAGGGGCAACACCCCGAAACAGCTGTATGTGGATGGATACCTGGCCTTGGTTTTTCCCTTGTCATTACATTGACTTATAGGGCCACTTAATATGGTGGTTTTGGTGGTTTCCTTACAGGAGCCACCCCTTGGCTGGGTCCTTCCCGGAGGGCTAGTCCTGTGTTTCGAGAGTATTCAATGAGGCTCCACGGGCTTTAAATTGCTGCTACAATATTTCAGCATTTGGGGCCCAACCTTCAACTTTGCCCAGGGCAACATTTAGTCTAAAACAGGCCCTGCCTAGTGGTTGGAGTAGTGCGCAGCAAACTATATACTTCAGCTGTGACACCTGAAAGAACTGCTTTTACTTGGGTGTGTAAGAGTTTGGTATGACAAGATATAGTTGATTTTATAACATATTCATTGAAATCTGTTATTCCTGGGCTGAAATGTCCAGTGGATGGAGTCATCTAATGATTGACATGAGTGTGTATACAGAGTTAATTATCAATCATTGATTAGGATTTCCCCATTGAAATTCTAAGCCTAGAAGGGCAGAGGTTTAAAGCGGTATTATAACCCCCATGAGCTTCAGGACAAGGACACAACTTTCCCAGATGTATGTAGAGGTGGGTTGGCACACCCTTCATGCAATGTCTAAAGGAGTGCTAGTGATACCGTATTGCTATAGTCGGATTCTCCGATGCTCCCATTGACAATGCATGGAGCACATGCCAACTCACTACTTCATGCAGCTGGGAGAGTCGTGGCCTTGTTCTGGACATAGTAAGGGGTTCCAGAGGTCAGGCCCTCCAGGTTCTGACAATTATGCCCTATCCTTGGCATAGGAGACAAGATTTATGGGCTTGAATACCCCTGTATACTAAATCTTTCCCCATAACACCACATAGCATAACTTAACATAACACCAATGTGCTCAACCCCTCAGGCTCTATGACATGATACTGGTGGAACAGACTGCATGATCAATGGGTTCCCTTTAGCGCATGTCTACCACGGGGTACAATAAAACTGCACAATGTTGGACCTTTTCTTTCCTACAACTAGGGATGGTCGGAACCTGCTGAACCCGAACTCTCGGTAATGATTCCCGCTGTCTGCCCGCTCCTTGGAGAGGGTGGATAGCCACAGGCTGTATCCCAGTTTTCCAGGCGGAATCTGATGCCGAGCGTTCGGGTTCATACGAACCAGAACCTCGGCAGGTTCGGACCATCCTTACCTACAACTATGGCCTAGGCTGTATAAAAGCTGATTGGGGGTACCGTAATAATTGATTAAGGACGGCTAAATCTATACAAGTCACTTTTTAATAAATGTTTTTATTAAATTTTTCCATCATTAAGAAAAACAAAAACAAACAGCAACAAGACATTGTTCAAAGGGACAGGGATAAGGGGATGAGGATGGAAAAAGGGAAGGAGATTGATTATTCCAGATACAAAGTGGTGTGTTTCATAATTTCTGTTGGATTCTGGTGGGTATAATTGGAATGATGGAATCACATAGGAGAAAAAAGTCTTTAACTTTTGAGTATGCAGGGTAGCTTCCACACAGTCCATTCTGAAGAGGAAAGTTTTGCATAAAAGGAAGTTTTTGCACAAAAAGTTGCAAGGATGGAGGGGTCAGACTCCTGCAATAAGGATTTCCTGGCAGCTGGATTATAGTAACTTTTAATTTTTTAGTGAAGCTAGCCACCCCCTGATGTCCTCGTTGTGCTACACTGCCCACATTTCCTTCCATGCATTTTATAGGCTATCTACAGGAGTGAATTCACTTTCAGAGCGCTCTTACAATTATTGATTGTCAAAGATATCTGAGATGCTGGTTGCAAGAATTGCTGAGTGACCCAGTAACAGAGACATTCGCTCCATAAATGCTGAAGAAAGCAGAAATGTAGAGCTCAGAGATCAGCTTGTATTGGCAATAAGCAATTTCTGTACACAGAGATAAGGAAATATAGCCGCATTATTAAGGCTGCGGTGGTGTCCCGTGTTCCAGTCCGCCACCACACCCACTCTGTGCCCGTCATCTGTGGTGGATGCCGGAGGCCACAAGCAGGGGCCTGGCGCTGCCATCTCTTTTGTATGTTTTGTTGTTTGTATGTGCTATGTGTGTCATGACTGTGGCAGCGACTGATGGATTAGTGCTTGACTGTCTTGTGGGTTGCATTGTACACATTGTTAGGGGTGTGTCCAACTGGGTTTGTACTTCTTGCAGTATGTCCAAAGCCTGCAGTATAATCACTATATGTCCGGCACCCATTGAATATCTGTTATGCATGTAAGGATCACCCTTGGTCTTGATTCCTGTTACATCAGCCTTCAGTGAAGGGTGAGTTGCGCCAGAGTGGCATTGAAATAGTATACACTATATATTATTGTATATTTGTTTTGTTTTCATTAGCTATATTGAGATTTCTTTCTGGTCGTGGGCTCTGTCCTTCACTCCGTGCAGCACAGCCTATGAGACAGTGGCGCTACTTGGTCCCAGTTTAGGCTAGATGGCATTTTTTATTTCATCATATGTCCCAACTATATTTACAACGACTTTTTATTTTCTTACTCATGTTTTTTTTTTAATTACTTCCTGCAATTGAGTTGAACAGGACAGTTATTGGTTTATTGCTTACCTCTCTTTAGGTTACTAATATTACCTATTATCAGTAGTTATAGATGTAAAGCACTACGGGAAAAATACACAACTCCTGTAGACATATGTTTTTATTGGGTCTGGCTTCTCTATATAGGGACTTAAATCACATAGTGCTGCGCAGTATCTTTATGTAAAAACCATCACACACGTACGATTTTCACACTGAATATCAAGTGATGGCGGCTATTTATACAATAAGTGGCTGGATTTCGTTTTCTGTGAGAATTTAACCTGTGCTGTTCTAGAACTCTGATATGGTAATTTGTTACAACCTGAATGACTATACAAAAGCAAACTTTGTAAATTTTCTTTACTTCTATATCCTCAGGCAACCCAACAACTCTCAAATTATTCCTGCTCATTCTTTTCTTCAAATGAGTGAGCTTTTCATTAGTTTATTCTTTCTGGTTTCCTTTAACCCCTAGACAGAGCCGATTTTAGGTTTTCTGCTGCCTGAGGCGAGAATTGAAATGTCCCCCATGGGGGCTTCTAGTATAAGTGTAAAAGAAAAAAAAGTGTTGTTATTAATAAAAAGCCCCCTCCCCTAATAAAAGTTTGAGTCACCCCCCTTTTCCCTTGTTATAAATAAAAATAAATAAGCCCCATAGTCCAAAGGATAAAAGCGCTATAAGCATGGGAATGGAGCCATTTTAAGGGTATATTCACACGGGCGGGCTCGCAGCGAGATTCTCGCTGCGAGCCCGGCAGGTCCTGTCAGTTCCCATACACTACATACTTGCTGCGGTCTAAACGACCGCAGCGAGTATGTAATTATACCGCGCTTAACCCCTTCTACTCCCGCCGGCTCCCCTGCTGTAAGCATACATTACCTGTCCTCGCTGCACGGGTCCGGCGTCCTGCTCTCCCGTCCGGCCAATTAGTGTGTTGCCCAGCCGCAGCCACTGATTGGCCGGGCGGGAGAGCAGGACGCCGGACCCATGCAGCAAGAACAGGTAATGTATGCTGCTTACAGCGGGGGAGCCGGCGGGAGTAGAAGGGGTTAAGCGCGGTATAATTACATACTCGCTGCGGTCGTTTAGACCGCAGCAAGTATGTAGTGTATGGGAACTGCCAGGACCTGCCGGGCTCGCAGCGAGAATCTCGCTGCGAGCCCGCCCGTGTGAATATACCCTAAGGAACATATTTTTGTTAACAAAGGTTTGAATTTTTTACAGGCCATCAGATACAATGAAAGTTATACATGTTACATATTGTAATCGTAACATCTTGAGGAACATATATAACAAGTCAGTTGTACCCCAGGGTGAACCGCGTAAAAACGAAAACCCCTTAAATAAAAGAAATGTGTTGAAATTGGCCCGGTCCTCTAAGGGTTAATAAAGGACTATAGCCATCAATATTTGGTGCAGTTGCATCTTCTCCACCTTCCTCTATGAAATCAAACTGTGGGACACTATTAAGGCCCTTGCCCACTCTCCTGCCCCTGTGGCATCTTACCAGTAGGGCTCTACTTTAGCATCACTATTAAGCCTGCAAACCCAAGTCTAAGCATGGGTCTAACGAATAGTATTGTGTAGACCTGTCAAACTGTTTGGATTCGGCAACGTCCTCCAAACCTGAACGCTTGGCATTTGATTTCCTGTGGCTGAAGAAGTTGGATGGAGCCCTAGGGCTTTCAGG
The DNA here is from genome assembly GCF_027789765.1 of Dendropsophus ebraccatus. Lineage (NCBI taxonomy): Eukaryota > Metazoa > Chordata > Amphibia > Anura > Hylidae > Dendropsophus > Dendropsophus ebraccatus. Next base: position 111,413,750 of record NC_091460.1, read on the forward strand.
AAAATATTCATGTTTTTCAGGACTCCCCAGGGAGTATGATCATTTAGTTAGTTTGGATAATTTAACCAATGGTCAACCAGGACCTATCACATAGGCTAGGTTCACACTGCGTTTTCAGCATCCGTTTAACGGATCCGTTTTTTTAGCAAAAAACGGATTGCAAAAAAACGGATGCATTTGTGTGATTCCGTTTTTGATCAGTTTTTCCATTGACTTCCATTATAAAAAAACGGATCAAAACAGGTGCGTTTTTTTACGCAAAATAAAATACTGTTGACACTACTTTTTTGACCGTTAAAAAAAACGGATCGGTTAAACGGATGCCGAAAACGCAGTGTGAACCTAGCCTTACAAGAAAACGTCATGAATTAATAAAAGAGTAAAAAATAAATATTTCATCCTCTCTAATTTAATAATAAAGCTCCTCCCCTAGCAGAATTACTCTTTACAAGTAGCTGTGTTCTCCACTAGTAAATTAACCCTTCACAAGCAGCTTTATCCATCTCACTAGTTAAGCCATGTAATACAAGGGGAAATCTTAATCCAAAGGTGCTCATTTGTGTCTGTTGGAAATTAACCAGTGAATTAATGCATCAGGATTGTAATTCTCCCTTTGGCAATTGAGAAATATAGGTGAATTAATTCACCCACTGTATTCTGTGGACCAGCAACTAACAAAACAGGAACAATGCCTTGCTTACCCCATGAATGTGTGCCCCAATATATTAAAAGGCTTATTATTTTCACCATATAATAATCCTCTCTTGTGTAACATTCACATGAATGCCAGGTCACAAAGTTTCCCACCAGAACATTGCCCAGAGCCTCAGGCTGCCTCTGCTGGCTTGTCTTGTTCCCATTTTCATCCCGGTCTTTCCCCCAGGTAAGTGATGTACACTACCATAGAAACAGAAGACTGTCGGCAGAAAAAAATCCATCTAGTCTGCCCTTTTAGTATTTCCTTTCTTATTATCTTAGGATAGATATAGGTTTATCCCAGGCAGGTTTACATTATGTGATTGTACATTTACCAACCACATCTGCTGGAAGTCTGTTCCAAGCATCTACTACTCTTTCAGTAAAGTAATATTTTCTCATGCTACTTCTGATCTTTCCCTCAACTAATCTGGCTTTGTCCTCTTGTTCTTGAGTTCAGTTTTTTTTTCTAAAAACACTTCCCTCTTAAACTTTATTTAGTTCTTTAAAATATTTAAAGGTTTCGATCATGCCCCCCCTTTCCATTCTTTCCTCCAGACTATATTGATGTAGCCCGTCTTTGAACCCGTTCTATTTTATCAATACCTTTTTGTAGGTGAGGTCTCCAGAACTGGACACAGTATTCCAGATGTGGTCTCACAAGAGCTCTATACAGAGGGTTGTAAAAGAAAACATGATTCACCAGATCAGATCAACTCCTATTTTTCCATGGTCCTCCATGCTTTTGTGCCCATTGTAAGTGCTTATGGTTGAGCAGCCCAGTATGTCACTTTTCGTGTCTACATTGTGCTACAGTATTACACAGAGCCAAACCAGGCAGATATCTCACCAATAGAGACAGTGATTGATCAGCCAATGAGTGAGCAAACGCTCTTTTATTAGATCACTGTCTTTTGGCAGCTCATGTCTCTGTGTAAAAGGTGGTGCATGGCTGATGGCTGACTAAAAGAATTGAAAGGAAGACATCGCTATCAATCCTAAAAGATGCGGTCACCTTCACGTGCGTCAGTGAGCCTTGGGGGCCAATGACCCTTTTGCAACAGTTGAAATACCTGGAACCCCCCCCCCCCCACACACACACACACACAAGACCCATTGTATTGGAGATGCTCTGATCTAGTCATGTAGCCGTTACAAAATGCTCTGATATTTATATCCGTCAATATTTCAAAACACAACAACTTCAAGAACTGACTGTTGACTTGCTGTCTAATATGCTCTGCCCATTGACAAGTTCCATTATTACAAGATAATAAATGGTATTGAATTCATCCGTCTGTAAAAGCAAATAAGTGACATTGTACAAGACAGACATAAATATTTGTGGTTTACAGAGAACATGCAAAGCATGGGAAGTCTGAAACTCCAGACAAGGACATGTTTGTTTGTTGGCCCATACCGCATAGAGTTCAGTAGAGAATTGGCAGTGCTTATGTACGGACCTCTCTATTAATTCGAATTCACAGAGGAGGTAAAGACGGTGAATTCCATCTATAGTTTTTGCCCATTTCCTGCACATGCTGGGGATATTTTTATTGAGCGTGCTTTGGATGTTCAGATCTACAGCATGTCTCTTATGTTGTGGCATTGTGGCAGGATTCCTCTCAGTGTAGCAGGAGTGAAATCTATTGTAATTCCACAGCAGAATCCATGCAAGTTACATACAGTGCCTTGAAAAAGTATTCATACCCCTTGAACTTATCCACATTTGTTAAACTTACAAACCTAATCATATATTTTTTTTTGGATTTAATGTGATAAACCGACACAAAGTAGCAAGTAATTGTGAAGTATAACAAGTATTTTTTTTAAATAAAAATCCGAGGGCATGTGGCGTGTGTTTGTATTCAGACCCCTGAGTCAATACTTTGTAGTACTTGATTTCCCAGGGGGCAATGTTCTAGAATACACTGCAGTTGAGACATGTGATGATGTCTCTGCTGTGTTTTGGTTGATCTCCCTGAGGTCAACCAGCATCCTTTTGCATGCACTTACTAGTCATTGCTCCCACTAGCCAAATTCCTACTCCACACTGATGAGGGGCAAAACCCCCGAAACAGCTGTCTGTGGATGGATACCTTGCTTGGGTAGTTTCCTTGATTGGAGACATTCCTTGGCTTGGTTGTTCCTTCCCGGAGGAAGGTCTGGCTAGTTAACTGAAGTTGAGACATGTGATGGTGTCTCTGCAGTGTTCTTTTGCAATACTTTGTAGGACCACCTTTTCCTGTAATTATTGCTATTGTTTTTACTATTAGTAGGTGTCATCATTCACTATATTACTGTAAAGATCACTTTCCATCAGCCCCCTACTTATCGTTACAGACAAAACATGACCCGATATTCGGCCATTTGATGGACCTTCAAAAGGCACGTTCCATTGTGTGGCCAGGGAGCAGGAACGATTACTGTATCGTTAGTGCAGCCATTAACCCATTAATGAGCCAATTTTCGGTTTAGCACTTTCGTTTTTTCTTCATGTTTAAAAGGCCACAGCACTTTCATTTTTCAAAATTTTTTTTTTTACATTTTTTTTAAAACACTTTTGGAGTCCCTCTAGGAGACTCCTATGAGCAATTCCATGATTGCTTATAGGGATCAATGCAGTACATATATACATCCAGTACATATATACAGTACATGCATTCACCCATCAAATTGGCATACTATTGCTTCAGTGATCTTGCAGCTATGAGCCAATCCGGCCACTGGGCCACCAATGTGGATATGGTAAGCCATTTAAATGATGCTGTCAAAACTGTTGGCATCTAAAGAAATAAATAGCTATCATGGAGCAATTGCTTTAAAAAGGATCTTTAGCTTAATTCTAAGCCTTATGGCCAAAATGAAAACAGCAAGATATAATATTATTTATAATTAATAATAATATTTTAGACCATAGATAGTAAAAAGGAAATCTACCGAAAGTTATATAGAATTGTAATTTACTTCCATTTAAAATTCTACAGTCTTCCAGTACTTATCAGCTGCTGGATGTCCTGCAGGAAGTGGTGTTTTATTTATTCCAGTCATAGCAAATCTCCATAGAAAACTTTTCCTGCTTTGGACAGTTCCTGTCACGAACAGAGATGGCAGCAGAGAGCACTGTGTCAGACTGGAGAGAATATACTTCCCGCAGGACATACATCAGCTAATTAGTACTGGAAATACTTGATGGGGGGGATTTACGAAGCGTACGCCAGGGAGGAGGTGCAGATTTGCCCCTTCTCCCTGGCGTACGCCTCCCGTACTCCCCGCTCGCCCAATGGACGGGCTGGCGGAGCTTGCTAGGTCGTGATAAGGCGGGGAGGAGGCGTGGCTTCCTCCCGCGCCTCAGTTATCATAATTTATGCCTGCTTGTAGGCGTAAATCATGATCAAAATCTACACCTGCTGGAAGCAGGTGTAACTTTTGTACGCCGGACGCAGATTCGGGTAACCAGCTGGCTGGATTCACTAAGAGGCGTGCGCCTCTTAGTGAATGCTGCAGATGAAAAGTGGGCGGGGCCTAATATAAGACCGGCGTAATTGTACGCTTGTCTTCGTAAATCCCCCTCTGATATGTTTAAATTGGAGTAAAAGCATAAATTAGGGATGAGCGAACTTTTGAAAAGTTCAGTTCGGTTCGATCCGGCGAACTTTCGTGAATTTCGGATCGGTCCGAACCGAACCGAAAATGAACCTTGCTCTAACGGCTGAATAATTGCAGCTACAATAGTGGGAGTGTAATAGGGTATAGTTTCGTTTAGTTGCAGTTGATATTACAATGAAAAAAAGTGGGGAAAATTTTTTCCAAAAATAATGAGAAAAAAATAAATAAAATAAAAAAATTAATAATAATAGGAATAAAATTAATAAAATATAGTGAATCAAAGTGCCAAAATAGTAAAAAAAAATATTGGAAAAAAAAGTTTACAAGGAGGATGCGACAGCACTTGATTGCACCCAGGCCAGTATTGTTGAGAAGAGACAAGTCGAGAACCAGGAGGAGGCAGCAGTAGATTGCTCGCCTCTCAGTCCAGTATTGTTGAGAAGAGACAAGTTGAGCAGCAGGAGGAGGCAGCAGTTGATTGATTCCAGTCCAGTATTATTGAGGAGAGGCTACTTGAGGAGGAGGCAGCAGTTGATCAATTCCAGGCCAGTATTATGGAGGAGAGGCTACTTGAGGAAGATGAGGCAGCAGTTGATTGATTCCAGGCCAGTATTATGGAGGAGAGGCTAATTGAGGAGGAGGAGGCAGCAGTTGATTGAGTCCAGGCCAGTCTTATCGAGGAGAGGCTACTTGAGGAGGAGGAGGCAGCAGTTGATCGATTCCAGGCCAGTATTATTGAGGAGAGGCTACTTGAGGAGGATGAGGCAGCAGTTGATTGATTCCAGGCCAGTATTATTGAGGAGAGGCTACTTGAGGAGGATGAGGCAGCAGTTGATTGATTCCAGGCCAGTATTATGGAGGAGAGGCTACTTGAGGAAGATGAGGCAGCAGTTGATTGATTCCAGGACAGTATTATGGAGGAGAGGCTAATTAAGGAGGAGGAGGAGGCAGCAGTTGGTTGATTCCAGGCCAGTATTATCGAGGAGAGGCTATATGAGGAGGAGGCAGCAGTTGATCGATTCCAGGCCAGTATTATTAAAACCAGACTACTTCAGGAGCAGGAGGCAGCAGTTGATCGATTCCAGGCCAGTATTATCGAGGAGAGGCTATATGAGGAGGAGGCAGCAGTTGATCGATTCCAGGCCAGTATTATTAAAACCTAACTACTTCAGGAGCAGGAGGCAGCAGTTGATCGATTCCAGGCCAGGATTATCAAGGAGAGGCTATATGAGGAGGAGGAGGCAGCAGTTGATCGATTCCAGGCCAGTATTATCGAGGAGAGGCTATATGAGGAGGAGGAGGCAGCAGTTGATCGATTCCAGGCCAGTATTATTAAAAACAGACTACTTCAGGAGCAGGAGGCAGCAGTTGATGGATTCCAGGCCAGTATTATTGAGGAGAGGCTACTTGAGGAGGAGGCAGCAGTTGATTGATTCCAGGCCAGTATAATTAAAAATAGACTACTAGTGATCAGGGGCGGATTAACTTTACCATAGGCCCCGGGCTGTTCACCAAGCCTGGGCCCCCCCACCCCACTGTAACTATGGAAGCACTAGCCTGGCGTTCATAGTACAGGATAGATAATGTCATGATGTCCTGATTTGTGCAAAATTGCCTTAAAAAAACTGTGATTTTTTGCAAATCATAGCAGAAGTGTAGCCAGGAGACAGTACACCATTGAAAGTATAAGTCTTTTTGGGTGGTCATGGGCCCCCCAGGAGCTCAGGGCCACGGGCTGCCGCCCAAAACGACCCTATTATAATCCACTACTGCTAGTGATGATTATATTTCTATTTTTGTTCTGACAAACTAAATCTACTTACTCCTACGAAGCAGGTTCACTGGCCATGATACAATTGCATCTAGGGGGTCACATGATTGTTTTGAGAAACAAAATAACTAATGTATCATTCTTTTGTTCCTGTCTGTATATGCCAAGATTATTTCTGCATTTTGTGTATGTTCACATCTGAAGAGTGAAAGGAATTCACTCAATTAGCTTATTTAGAACTGTGAAGGCAAATCGATGGAGGCAGATATGGTTATCGATAAATCACTCATCGACATTTATGGACTAATCTTAGAAGTAAGTATTTGATAACGCCTTGCCATTAATGAGTTAATAAATGTTGACATAGGTGGAGTTCTAACAGCTTACCGCTTTTTGGCTTATCATTGTGAGTCTGAGAAGCGATGTGTGTGACAGCCACTTGATGTATTTTTTAGAGTTAGTGTCAAAATTAAATGTACAGGTCTGGTCTTCGAATATATCAGATATCTGTTCTCAATAATGCTTACATTCTGTCCTGGTACTTTACATTGCTTCATTTTATATATGTGTTGTTAAAGGCTCTTTCCTTCCTAATTTCTCAATTACAAGTTAGTCATGAATGATCTTTATTTATGACGAAGCTAAATGTTTATTATGGATTTTTGCCCCCACCTATTGCCCTGTGTGACTACATTGGTCACCATACATTGCTGATAGTAGTTCACGTCCCTACGAATGTGTGTAATTCCTATGGCTTGCCCATAAGGGTTAGCTCTAAATCGCACTATACATTTATATTTGTTACAAACACACACACCGTATACGCAGCAGATACGTAGCAGATACGCAGCAAATACGCAGCAGATCTGCAGCAGATTTGGTGGTGCAGATTTGATGCTGTGTTCAGTTATTTAGATCTAATCTGCTGCGTATTTGCTGCGTATTTGTTGCGTATTTGCTGCGTATTGCAGCAGTAAATAGGCTGCGTATACGGTGTGTGTGTTTGTACCCTTAGGCTATGTGTCTGTGTAAAACATAATGCAATGTATTTCCAATTGTAGCCAATGTGCCGCTAATTATGTTTGATTCGCTATGTTTGTGTAATATCTCTTCCAGAAATTTTCTTTGTTTGATCACCTGTTGCTGAGAAACGAGGGTGTGACTTATGGTTTGTGTTAGCGAGCTGCCCGTGCAGCTAACTCACTCCCCCCTCCCCCATCCCCCCTCCGGATTGTGGTGTCGAATTCACTATTACGTTGTGTTTGAAATATTTGAGGCTTACACTATGACCACATGATGGGAGTAGTTGTGTACTGTGTACATGATATGGGCCGGCAGCAGACATCATGGAGGGAGAGGGAGGAGGGAGGGAGTTAGCAGCACGGGAAGCTCCATAACCCACCCACATAAGTGATGTCATATTTAGTCAGCAACATTGCCTCTAAGGGTACAAACACACATACGCAGCCTATTTACTGCTGCGATACGCAGCAAATACGCAACAAATACGCAGCAGATTAGATCTAAATAACTGAACACAGCATCAAATCTGCACCACCAAATCTGCTGCGTATTTGCTGCGTATCTGCAGCGTATACGGTGTGTGTGTTTGTACCCTAACAAGGTAAAAGCCTCAACTAGCTATTATTACCTTACCAAGCGAGCATTGTTTGCAAGAGGTTTATATTATTTATTTATCTTTTTATTAAGGTCCATGCTCGGCCACTGCTATGGGACGGCCCTGCGCCTGGGTACACAAGCCGGCTAAGGCGGAGTGCCGCATGGAGGGAGGTTGCCCGGATTGTGTACCCAGATTGGGCCAAGCATAGTAGATTACAGAAGTTGATCATTGGTAAGTTATTTACCCACTATGTCAAACAAGAAACTCTACTGTTATGGTCACCTGACGCTCATATATTACTAATGTCTGTACGTTTTTTGCTTTCAGTCAAACATGTGGAGACCAGGTGGTCCAGTGTGAGGGACAGATTCATCAGGGAGCGACAGCAGCTGATGAGGCGTGGGGCTTCACAAGAAGAACTCGGCTCTTTGCGTTTTGCCCCAATGCTGCGTTTCATTTTGAATGCCAGCAGACGGCGCCAGTAAGTGTGTGTCTTAATTGCATCTGTCCATGCTAGGATCAGATGATGTCAGTATTAGTTCAGTCTGTTATGTGTGCAGACATATAGACATGTGTTACGTACACAGAGATTATATACATCGAGCTTCCTGCAGGGGGACCTATATATTTCTGGAACTGGATAATAATAAAGTTACTAACAATAATGCTCCCCCTGCTGTACACTCAATATTCTTTATAAATGCAGCGTGCCTTAACTGGATACTAAAAATTGTTTAATAAGTCGATGATGTAAGACCTAACTGGAGTTCGATTTAGCTACAAAGCACCGACAGGATAAATGGCGACAAATGTGCCCCAATAATTACATATGAGCTAACAATATCCCACTCATTTCTCAAGTGAGATTTTTAGGGAGCCAAGGGCTAATTAGCGCAAGATGTGAGAATAAATTACTATTTCTTTGCAGACATATTATTTTCCCTGAGCATCATTTTTGGGGAGCAGTGTGTGAATGTTGATCAATAGTCTAGATTATGCGCAAAGGTAAGGCTAACACATTGGACATACTGGATAAAAAAAGGACACAAAAAGTAAAATCCTGCATTGGATGCATATTGGTTCTTGAGAATTGTTACAATGTTGCTAACATGTTTGTAATAACAGATTTTGTCCACTGTTCATTAGTCAGCAGAGATGAAGAAGCTCAACAAACAGCAGAGGCCTCATCGGATGAAGAGAATAAAGAACCTCATGTGACGGAGGCATGCACCATGACTCCACCACCAAGAGGCCAAGAGGGCCCTGTTGAGCCTGGGCAGGGAGACGAACATTTGGCTTGACGTTAAAGAATAAATTGTGGGCGTCCTGCCTGCACTCCCTCTTATACTAAGGTTGTTGTTGGCATAAATGATTGTGATTAGTGGTCACACAGCCTCTGCTCCCCCCCTCTCAATCGCTATCCTGTGCTTTATACTATTTCGAGCAAGTAATAAAGATATTTTGTGATATATCAGTGTTTGACTATTTTCTGGATATCACAAGTTTTTTTACTTCCTATCTCTGCCTATCTCTCTCTCCCTCTCTCTACCTCCCTGTAAATATCTACTTGTTTGCCTATCTATCTATGTGCTTTCCCTCCCTAACTAGCACGGAGCTCCTCTCTCTCTGCAGTCTAGACACACAATGAGAAAGAGCATGGACGCTCAGGCACTTCCTGTTCCTGTAGTGACGTCACACACCTTGATATTCACATAATAAAAGGATAAAAGGGATTATAGGAGTAATAATTCCTTATATCCTCTTTCATTCTGTGAAAACAATACAGTTTTGCGATGCCGTTGCGGTTTTAACAAACTTCGTCACGAACCCTTTGAAAGTTCGGTTCGGTACCGAACCAAACCTTTTGCAAAGTTCGCTCATCCCTTGTATAAATCTATATAACTTTTTGACACCAGTTGATTTGAAAGAAAAAAAAATGCTGGAGTAGCACTTTAAGAACCTTTCCATTGGTAAGACCTTGTGTTAGATTATTAGGGACTTCCATTTCCATGTTACCAACATTTCAGCTTACTTCTGTCAGGGCCAATTTGGTTTCCTTAAGCGGCTTTAGGAAGTAATTGCTTTTGGTTCTTTTGTAGATTGCCTTTTTCATTGTGACTAGTTTTATTATCGAGACAAGGCTACTAAACAAAGCAGTGTTTATAAGTCGCTGGTTATCAACAGATGTTCTCTTCTGGCATTGTGAAATGACCGATTCATTGTTATTCTCGGAAGGATACGCGGCTCCAGTCAGACATAGAATAATATTTGGTTACATCAATCTGAAGCTGCACTATTGTACAGGACTGTAATTTCTAGTCAGACCTTCTTTGTACCTGGACATTATCTCTCGGCTAACAATGGTAATTGGTCAAGGAAGGCTGCAAAGATACTGGTTATCTGAATGTCTTCCTTTCATGATATAGAAGGGCAGGTAACTACTAGATGATGGTGTTTATTGTGTCTAGAGATTAATTAGATACAAACACCAAATCCTTTCTTCCTAGTAACTTTGCAAACTAATTCTAAACTGAGAAGTTTTCATTAAATCGGTAGATTTTTCCATTTGTTAAAAATTAAAAGGGATTCTATGGATATTTTTTTTTTTGCTTTAAAATCTGGTGTCAGAAAGTTATACAGATTTCTAATTTACTTCTATTTAAAAATCTCAAATCATCCACTACTTATCAGTTGCTGTATGTCCTGCAGGAAGTGATGGATTCTTTCCAGTCTGACACAGTGCTTTCTGCTGCCATCTCTGTCTCTATGGGGTTTTGCTACTATTCTCGACAGTTCCTGACATGGACAGCAGTGGAAAGAACACACCACTTCCTGCAGGACATACAGCAGCAATATTATATTCATGGGTACAAAGTGTTCAGTATTGTATATAGGTAGCAGAGTTTGTAAAAGTGTTGTACTCAGAGGTCACAGTGTTCTTTCTGTTTTTGGGAATGAGGATCTTGTGCAAAACATTGCATCAAACACTGCAGAGTTGAGATGTTGCTGGAAGAAGTCATGACTGCAGAGAAGACGTCACCTGTATATTACTAATTTCATTGGGTAAAAGTAAATGTTGGGCCAGACTGGCACCCCCCTTGATATCTAAGTACTCTGATTAAGGGACCAAATTTGCAAATGTCCACAGCTCCTGTTGACAGCCACATTTATTTGCATCTACTGTTCTCTCATTGTATTCTGCCACAGCCTTCTACTCTGCCAATGTAGAGGTGATGTGTTGCCAGGTACACATGCACCCGAAGATGACTTTGCACCTGGTGCCTGTTTAAAGGGGAATCATCCTTTCCATTGTTGTTTATTCTTCATGGCTTTTTTATGCTTTTGTTTGCTGATGACACCAAAGTGTCTGATAAGGTTGCTATTCCTGGAGGTGTCCATAACACGAAAAATTATTAAGTTTTATTAGGACAGTGCGCAAAACAATAGAAACTGTGGTTCAGTGTTTCTAAATGTAAAATAATGCACTTGGAGAAAAGACATCCTCTATCCGATTATCATATCGGCAGTTCTGTGTTAGCAAAGACTTCAGAAGAGAAGGATTTAGGGGCAGTGATTTCTTACAGCCCTACAAAAAGATATTGACAAAATAGAATGGGTCCAAAGATGGACTACAAAAATGGTGAAGGGCCTCAAGCACGAAGCTTTTAATAAGAGACTTAAAGAATTTAATCTGAATAACCTGGAAAAAAAGACGGAAAATGTGTCGAATGGTTCAGAAGAAAAGTGTTTTAAACTAAACACAAGAACAAGAGGGGAATAATGTGAAGATAGTTAGAGGTAAGATCAGAAGCAACATCATATATATTATATTATTTATATTATTTTACTAAAACAGTAGTAGAAGAAACTTCCAGAATATTGGTCAATCAATAGTAAGTGAAGTTAAGCATGCCTGGGACAAACATATAACTATCTGTAGGAATATGCTACAGTATTTTTCATTGCCGCTATTCCTGACCTTGGACTTAATTCCTGACTATGCACCTGCTTTGCCTATAAGATTATCCACCTGGTACTTGTAACACTGCTGCTGACCCTGACTGTGCTACTGCCTGGGCCATTGGATACTACTACTTGGTGCCTGTATTGCTTCAAGGGGTTATCCAGCGCTACAAAAACATGGCCACTTTCCCTCTACTGTTGTCTCCAGTTTGGGTGGGGTTTTAAAACTTGGTTTCATTTAAGTAAATGGAGCTTAATTTCAAACTTCACCTGAACTGGAAACAACAGTAGGGGGAAGAGTGGCCATGTTTTTGTAGCGCTGGATAACCCCTTTCAGGCCTTACTGCTGTCTCCTCCCCTTGTCCTCCTGCATCCTGATCATTCTTCAGCTGATGACTCTTGGCTTCATCCCTGACCATGACGTGCTCCAGCAATGCCAATTCTGTAACTTAGGGTCCTTTTACACACACATAGATACCTGACCAATTTATTTGACTGATTTTTAAGCCAAAGCCAGGAATGGATTTGAAAAGAGGAGAAATCTCAGTCTTTCCTTTATGACCTGTTTTCTGTTTATTGTCTGTTCCTGGCTTTGGCTTCAAAAATATGTCAGATAAATTGGTCAGATATCTGTGTGTGTTAAAGGACCCTAAAAGTGTCTGGAGACCACACCATTACAATTCTTCTGCAGAAAATTTCATACCTTCTTAAAGGCTAGATGACCTAAGACGTATCGGTACACCTTGGGTGCCTGTCCTCAGACGATCATGGGCATACCGTTAGGTCCTGTGTTATGAAGCGCATTTCGGGATTACATACAGAGAGAAGAGGTTGAGCCTACATTCACAGAACATCTGTGGTTAGTTTTACAAGATGTCTGGAACAACCTCTCTGCCGGCTTTCTTTATAAACTGTGTGCAAGTGATCCTAAACGCCAAATATTGATTTGCTTTACATTTCTCTTCTGTTCATTCACTTATTAATTAATAAAAATAAACTATAAACACTTCTCTTTAGGCATGACCTACTTCTAATCTAATATATATTGATTGTATTGAACATTATACACTATAAATATTATTATGCATAGTGGAAGAACACTAATAACCATTCAACCATTTGTACCAAGGGGTACAAAAAAACTGGTGTTAGAAAGTGCCAGAGATTCTTAGTTTACTTCTATTAAAAAACCTCAAGTATTCGAGTACTTATCAGCTGCTGTATGTCCTGCTGTCTGGAGAGCAGGAGAAACTTTCTATAGGGACTTGCTATTGCTTTCAACAGTTCCAGTCAGGGATAGAGCTGGCAGCAGAGAGCACTGTGTCAGACTGGAAAGAATATACCACTTCCTGCTGGACATACAGCAGCTGATAAGTACTGATAAGTACTTAAGAGTTCAGAGAGGGGCTATCTGCAGCAAAGGAGCGCCTCTATTAGCAGACGTGCGTCCCGTTGCCGCGTCGGCTAATTAAGCATTTAAATGCAGCTGTCCAACCTGACAGCTGCATTTAAATGCTCTGTACCTCATGTCCCTGGTGTCTATTTGGAGGCATCTTCCCATTGCTCCGGTCTGCAGCAGGCAAGAGCAATGTATCACTGATCTCATTGATCATTGCTGTGTATATACACAGCATTGATCTCTATGAGAGATCAGTGCTGAGCATATAGAAGTCCCCCCAGGGGGACTTATAGTTAATGTAAAAACAAAAGTATTTTTTTTTTATGAATAAAAAATCCCCTCCCCTAATAGAAGTCCAAATCATTCCCCTTTTCCCATTTTATAAATATAAAGAAACAAATAAATAAACAAATAAAATATTTGGTATCGTCACGTGTGTAATCTCCCAAACTACTAAATTATCACATTTCTGATCTTGCGACATAAATGGTGCAAGCACAAAAAATGCCGAAGTACTAAATTGTGCATTTTTGGTCACATCAAATCCAGAAAAAATGTGATAAAAAGTGATCAAAAAGTTGCATATATTCAAATAAGGTACCAATAGAAATCAGAGATCATAGAGAGCAGAGCACAAAAAATGACACCTCAAACAGCCTCATAGAGCAAAAAATAAAAGGATGATAATAGAGCAATTTTTTTTAAAAGGGTTTAATTTTTCTAAAAGCCGACAAATAAAATAAAAGTAATACAGGTTACATATCGTTCTAATCGTACTGATGTGAGGAACATAGATAACATGTCAGTTTTACCATTGGGCAAACGGTGTAAAGACGAAACTCCCTGAAATGAAAACAAATTCCTTTTTTCCCCCCAATTTTAGACTATGTTCACACTGCGTAAAAGTACGGCTGTGAACACTGCCTACATATCTATGGGATCCCGGCCGGAGCGTATTCACAACGTATACGCTCTAGCTGGGATCCCATGCGGACCCGCAAATAACTGAAATGTCTGTTTTCTGTGCCCACAATTCAGTGAATTGCGGCCGCAGAAACCCATGTCAGTTCACACAATGAAGCGAGTGGCTCCGGCCACTTGCTTCATTGTGTGCTGTGTGAAGTTCTGATGCGCGCGCGCTAATGCGCTCGCATCAGAGCTCCGCGGCCCGAAAGATCATCCGGCTGGTACTGCAGTACTGAAAAAATGCAAACACCATGGCCTTATAAACATAAAGTGGAAGAAGCAAAAGCGCAAAAACGAAAATAGATTGGATAAATAGACACGCAGCGATACCTAATATGCTTTTTTCTTAATTACATTTTTTATTTGTAAAATAGGAAGGGTGATTTAAATTTTGATAAGGTTTTTGAACCTTATAAAAAACCTTTAAAAAAATCTTTTTTTTTTTTAATCTTATAGTAGCCCATACTGGTCTGTCTGCCTGCCTCGATTTTAACAATGGGTAATTTTCTGATGATGTAAGGCTATGTTCACACATAGCGTTTAATTAGCATGATGAGCGCTATTTTGCTGCAATTTGCGCAATCTTGATAGCAATAGCAACATTTTTGCAGCAATTCTACAGCAAATTCTGCAATGTTAATGCTTATTACCACTAATTAAAGGCTGTGTGTGTGAACATAGCCACAGCAACATGAATGGAGGTTTTACACCATCTTAATATTTGTATGCATACAATTAGCAAGAAAACAAGAAAGGCAACATAATAATCTGCTATTCAAACGTATATTTAACATATTGATCATATATAATTATAGTGCAACAATACATACTGCTTATTCTTACTACATTATATCTCACTTTCTTTAGAATTATTAGTTATTTCTAGCTGTTTTCTCCACGTATATACCTTGTTTTGTACCCCTTAAAAGTAATGGGTCTTAGCTTACTGCAATCTTCTCCCAGTTGGAGTCTCACCACTCATGGTCTGAACACACCCTAGGACATGTCAGAAGTTTTTAAAAGACTCTGTGACCTTTTAAATTTTAAAGAAAATTAAGCTGTAAAGAAGTGGTTTATTCAAGCTGTGCTCAACATTTCTGATCACCTTATGTATGGATAACTACTATTTTTCCTCCAAATCAAATGGAAGCAAGTTATGACTCGCATATTGTGACCTTTCATATCCTAATTCATAACTTCTGTGACTGAGTTGATTATTATACTGTATGTAGGATATGCATTTATGCCCACATGATTCAGATTGTGGAACTGGTTAGGTATAGAGACAGATCTGCTGCTTTTGTGCATGTTATGTATACTCAGGGCCGTCTTAAAAAATCTATGGGCCCCTGGGCACAGCTGTGGACTGGGCCCCCCCACCCAAGATCAAGTCCCCGCATCCCCCTCCCCCTAACCTTGTGCTGTGCAGCCCCATGTGGAGAAAAAGAAATAGAATACCCCCCTGCATCCCCCCATATAGAAAAGCCCCCCTGCATCCTCCCATATAGAATAGCCCCCCTGTGCATCTCCCCATATAGAATAGCCCCCCTGTGCATCCTCCCCTTATAGAATAACCCCCCTGTGCATCCCCCCACATAGAATAGCCCCCCTGTGCATCCCCCATATAGAATAGCCCCCCTGTGCATCCTTCCCTTATAGAATAGTCCCCCTGTGCATCCCCCCATATAGAATAGCCCCCTGTGCATCCCCCCATATAGAATAGTCCCCCTGTGCATCCCCCTATATAGAATAGCCCCCCTGTGCATCCCCCTATATAGAATCGCCCCCCTGTGCATCCCCCTATATAGAATAGTCCCCCTGTGCATCATCCTATATAGAATAGCCCCCCCTGTGCATCCCCTTATATAGAATAGCCCCCCTGTGCATCCCTCTATATAGAATAGCCCCCCCTGTGCATCCCCCCATATAGAATAGCTCCCCTTTGCATCCCCCTATATAGAATAGCCCTCCCTGTGCATCTCTCCATATAGAATAGCCCCTCTGTGCATCCCCCCATATAGAAAAGTCCCCCTGTGCATCATCCTATATAGAATAGCCCCCCCTGTGCATCCCCTTATATAGAATAGCCCCCCCTGTGCATCTCCCCATATAGAATAGCCCCTCTGTGCATCCCCCCATATAGAATAGCCCCCCTGTGCATCCCCCTATGTAGAATAGCCTCCCTGTGCATCTCCCCATATAGAAAGCCCCTCTGTGCATCCCCCATATAGAAAAGCCCCCCTGTGCATCCCCCTATGTAGAATAGCCCCCCCTGTGCATCCCCCTATGTAGAATAGCCCCCCTGTGCATCCCCCTATGTAGAATAGCCCCCCTGTATATCTCCCCTAATAGAATAGCCCCCCCTGTGCACCCCCCTATATAAAATAGCCCCCCCTGTGCATCCCCCTATATAGAATAGCCCCCTGTGCATCCCCCTATATAGAATAGCCCCCCCCTGTGCATCCCCCCATATAGAATAGTCCCCCCCCTGTGCATCCCCCCATATAGAATAGCCCCCCTGTGCATCCCCCTATGTAGAATAGCCCCCCCTGTGCATCTCCCCATATAGAATAGCCCCTCTGTGCATCCCCCCATATAGAATACCCCCCCTGTGCATCCCCCTATGTAGAATAGCCCCCCTGTATATCTCCCCTAATAGAATAGCCCCCCCGTGCATCCCCCTTATAAAATAGCCCCCCTGTGCATCCCCCTATGTAGAATAGCCCCCCTGTATATCTCTCCTAATAGAATAGCCCCCCCTGTGCATCCTCCCATAAAGAATAGCCCCCGCCCCCTGTGCATCCTCCCATATAAAATACCCCCCCCCTGTGCATCTCACCCCCCCCCCCCCTTGTGGTCACATGTAAAGGGGTTTTAAAAGAAAATAAAAAAAAAAAACTCACCTCTCCTCGGGCCGGATCTTCAGTCTGCAGCAGCTTCTCCCTGCTGCTGCAGCACGGCGGCTCCTCTCTCCACTCTCAGGTCCTCAGCCGCGTGTCAGGGAAGTGACGTCACCGCTGGGGACCTGATGTAGGTGCCTGCAGACATGCCTGCGCGCGGCACGTCTGTGGCACCTGGGGGATCACTGAGGCCTGGAAGAGGCGGGCGGCCGCGCTATTCTCTCAGTCTCAACTACTGCACCACTCAATGGTGAGGAAGACCAGCCCAGGGGGCACATGACCCCCGGCCCAGCCCGCCCCTGGTCTTTCCCTTTCTGCAGGGCAGGCGACTGCCACTGGGGCCCCCCATGAGTCATAGGCCCCCGGGCAGCGGCCTACCCTGCCCAATGGGAAAGACGGCCCTGTGTATACTTTGACAATACAATTTACATACACTTTATGATACCTTCCAGCTTCTTCACATTCCTCTAATCCTAACAATCTATAATCTGGAAAGTCAGCAAGTTCTAGCCGCATTATCATAAGGGTAATTCTGCCATTAAAGTTATACTGCCCCCCTCCCCTTGCTCTATATACGGTTCTCCGCACCATTCACACGCTTAGATGCTTCACATTTGATATATATACTTGTATAAAACTTGTCTGTGTCTTCTTTCTGTTCTAAAATCGCTTCATTTTATTGGTGTACAGTGTCACCCAGGCGGGACTTCATGGCAGTTTTGCCTCCTCTCCCAAGAGAGAGATGGCCCACTTGACATGAAGGCCCGCCTAGGTAACTGTCCATTATGGGTCCTTATCCATCCATCGCGTTTCACAGTGGGCCTAGAATACGCTTCCCCAGATTGCAGAAACTTGTCTGCCTCTATGACAATTGGGCCCTTGCTGTATATATCAGGAATTGAGATACCTCTGTTCCTGATAGAATAATTTTTTACATGCCGCGGCCAGATTGTGATTGCAACATGTAAGACAAAACAGTGTTGGCTTCTGGAGGAGATCTCCCAAGAGTGGTCCCTGTGTGGGGAGTGCCCGTCCCTGGAGTAAGGCAAGGAGAGTAGGGGTCCGAGGAGTCAATGTGGTACAGAAGGTACAGGATTTTGGATTATATGTCGCAGAATACCACTGCTAGGGATAAAGCACTACATTGCTCACGCATCAGTTAGTGCTTAAAGCTATCTTAAAGGGTTAGAAAAACATGGCCACCTTCTTTCAGAGACAACACGACACAGTTCAGGTGTGTTTCACAATGATGCTCTATTCACTTCAATGGAACTGCGTTGCAAAACCTACACCCAATCTGGGATAAGCCTTGCTTTATTGTAATCTTATTGGTTTCTAAATCTCTGTATGGATATATATTAGGTAAGAATATTCTTCAATGCATAAAGAGAGGGACATGTACTAAAGTACTAAAATCATCGATGGTCTTTCCGTCTATGCGGCACACACCGAATTGTTCAGCTATTACATCACCCTTCAAGTTGCCCGTCCAGTCTGTATGTCTAAATAGTCTATTCAGTTCGCAGGGACGGCATCTTCCTCATTCTTCACACTGGTCACTTTCAGTTAACCCAGATTTCCCTTCTGACCTGGATTCC
The DNA here is from genome assembly GCF_027789765.1 of Dendropsophus ebraccatus. NCBI lineage: Eukaryota > Metazoa > Chordata > Amphibia > Anura > Hylidae > Dendropsophus > Dendropsophus ebraccatus. The sequence continues at coordinate 111,432,273 of NC_091460.1, forward strand.
GAAGCATTTCTGGCTTGTGACGAGCTTGACTTGGCTATAGAATCATGTCACATAAGTCTTTGCTGACTTTTCCGTGCTTGTTTTCCTCTATACCTTCCACATAAAATAATATTTTTCATGCATTCAAATATTACATTGTTCCTATTGTCTATTTATTCTTTTATAAATTAAATAAAATATGTCTAAATTACTACTTTTTTTTCAAATCGGTCTGTCTTAAAAAGTCACTTGGCTTGGTTTAATGTATTTTATTTAGTCATGGCTGGCACTCATTTGGACGCAACTGCAAAGAGTTCATCAGCTTTCCAAATTCATTCTTACATACCCATTGATTTTTATAGGGGTTTTCTGATTTAATCTTACTTGTCCCCTATCCACAGGATAAGGGACAAGTATGAGATTGTGGGGGGGGTCCGACCTCTGTGCCTCTGGGGATCTGTAGATCAATGCCCTAACTCATTTGTTTTGGATGGAGCTGCAGGTCACCAAATTACCCACAGTTCCGTTCCTTCTCTATAGAGCCGCCAGAGAGAGGGTAAAGTACTTGGTTCTTTCCAGTCGCTCCACAGAGAATGAATGGAGCTGCTGGTCAAGTAAGCTTAAATCGGAAAACCCCTTTAATGCACAAGCGCACACATGGACATGCTATCTAGTATTAGACAGGTTAAGGGGTGGCTTTGGAGAGAAAAAAAATGTTTTCAAGATTTGTAATTTACTTCTATTTAAAAATCTTAAGTCTTCCAGTACTTATCAGCTGCTGTATGCCCTGCATGAAGTGGTGTATTCTTTCCAGTCTGATACAAGAATTGTCCAAATCAGAAAAAGCTTTCCTATGGGGATTTGCTTCTGCTCTGGACAGTTCCTGTCATGGACAGAGGTGGCAACAGAGAGTACTGTTTCAGACTGGAAATAATACACCACTTCCTGCAGGACATACAACAGCTGATAAGTACTGGGAGAATGGAGATTTTAAGATTGTAAAATAAAAGAAGTTTACAAATCTGTTTAACTTTCTGGCACCAGCTGTTGTAAAAACTTTTTTTTCTCTCCAGAGTATCTGTTTAAGAATAAGGAATAAAGTTTGGACATCTTACATTCTCTTCCTTTTCTCATTTTTTTTTTTATATTGGCATTGTGATGTAACAATGAGGCAGTGGATGTCACAATGGGGCAAATTTTAGATCAATCAATTTCCTTTGTATTTTGTGAGTGGTACAATAAAGCATTGTGAGATGATTCCGGAATTGTGTGACATCACACAGTACCAAAATTGTGTGACCTCATGCATTCCAGAATGGTGTGACCTTATGCATTTCAGAGCCGTGTGGGGTCATGCATTCTGGATTTGTGTGACCTCATGCAGTTCCAGAATTGTGTGACCTCTTGCAGTGCCAGAATTGGGCAAGGTCATATAATATTATTAACGTGACTTACAGAAAAGGCAAAACAGGTATAGAATTACAAAAGGAATTAAAAAAAATATCTCTACAGGAATATGTATGTGGTAACAGTGTGATGATTTTACTAAGGTGTTAAACCTAATTGAACAGGTAAACTTAATGTGACCTCCTCTAAACCTCGGAATGTACATGTACACAATTTGCTGGTCTGTAACAAGGAGCTTGTTAGTTTGTGCTTGGTGGTGGTAATACAGTACACAGCGCAGGTGTGTCTAGTCAATACAGAACACTGCATGAACAACACAGACCTTATTTCATCTTTATGGAGGAAAATGATCCAGCTCCTTGAGGTTGCATCATTAGGGACATGGCTGCTGGAGACTGGGGGACCTCACATGGAGGGGTTGTTGGAGACTGGGGGACCTCACATCGAGCGGCCTTCAATTGCCTGAGACCATAAAAAAACCTATAGAATCAACGGAGTCGCCATGTAGAGGGTTGTAAATTGATACCCCAGAACCTCAACGACCTGAGGGCTGCCTCTTTAAGAAGAGTGGGGTGCCATGCCTCAGCAGATAAGAAGGCGACTTGTAAACAGCAGGAGACCTTGTCAAGTTTGATGCTCAAGGACACACGACACGTTATTGAGACAGTGACATGTTCTTGGGGTATACCCACCACTGGGGTTGGCTTTTGTTTCGATAAATTGTTGTAGATGAGGAAATCACCATTGCTGCTTCATACGTAAACAAATTACTTCATGATATATCATTGGAGCGCGATATTACATTTTCCTTAAATTTCACCCGCAAGCCAAATATCCCTAACTTTTTGTGAGTACTGTATATAAAGGCTGAGGACCTACAGTACTACTTAAAGGGAACCTGTCACCCCCCGTACCGGGGTGACAGGCTCCCGGCCCCCGTTAGAGACCCCTATACTTACCTCATCCCGCCGGGTCCCGCTTCTGGATTCGGTCGGGTCCCGGAGATCTCAGCCGCTGCAGCCCGGCGCGCGCGCTGAGAGATGAGTCCAACACCCATAGAGAATGACAGGAGAGTCCAGCGCTCCGTCATTCTCTATGAGCGTTGGACTCATCTGTCAGCACGCGCGCCGGGCTGCAGCGGCTGAGATCTCCGGGACCCGACCGAGTCCAGAAGCGGGACACGGCGGGATGAGGTAAGTATAGGGGTCTCTAACGGGGGCCGGGAGCCTGTCACCCCGGCACGGGGGGTGACAGGTTCCCTTTAAGGAGCAAACTGAAGGAAATTTTTATTATTACCTGGTAGCCCAGACAATTTACAGTTCACCACCATAGTCTAGGGTATCAAACAAGTTTTTCAAGAATTGTACTCATTCCATGGACTTTTATACACATTACAAGCATGTCAGTCATTCTTTTCATACTGTATGCAAGTAAAGCAGGCCTTATGATGTCAATGTTTTTCCTTTACGTTAGCAGACAGCAAACAATCCTACATGTATAGAATGCAGGGTAGGCTTTGGTGTATACCTGACAATGTTTGTGCATTGGCATATATCTGACAATCTTTCTTCAACTATGTTTAACTACTTTGAGAAAAAACAATGGGCGTGTCTATGGATTTTAAGAGGAATTTTTGAATAAAAGTGATGAACTTTTTATTGGAGCTGTGGACATCCATTTGTTTTGTATGCTGCTACTGGAATATGGCCTGGATCCATTGTCTCCACCTGCTCCTTACCTAATGAGGACCAACATTACTATTTTGCTATACACATGGTGAGCTGATTTTTTCTTTTACATTGTCAGAAACAATGAATTACATTTTTAATTTAATTTTAATATGCAATAATGATTTTTTTATAGTGCACAATTAGTTATATATAGAATAAATATAACATCATTTATAACGCCATAATAATAAATAAATAAAACAATAAAAACTACAGTTCCATTATCTGAAAAGTTCCCGGTGCTTGGAAAAGCTGAATCCAGTCCTGGGAAATTTTCCAGGACTGGGTCCAGCTTTTCCCAGCACCTGGGGGTGAGAGGCCCGGGCAGCAGTGAGTTAGAAGGCAACAGGCTGATGAGCAAATTTCTGAGATAATGAAGCTTTTGCTTTGTTATTACTGTAAATTTACTCATCTGTAATGAAAACATAAAAACAAACTTTTTTCATTCCACAATATCCAGTGAGGAGGTGGATCTTGGTGGGTAACTGATCACAAAAATAAAGTTCCCTCTTTAGGAAAGCATTAACATGCATACTGGACCATGGCTTCATTTACTAGTTATAGGAGTACTCAAGATAGCCGAGCGCATACACAATGCATGTAGGGGCACTCAGAACCCTGTTCCTGTGATGGGTTTTGTTCCAGCAGTCGGACCCCCACAGATCAGTTGTAGTCTTGGGATAATGCATTGCTGCATCCAGTTCAACATAGGCAGGGGAATACTGCCAAAGATGTTTTTAGTGTCAAGTTTCCATATGCATTCATCACCAAGAGCTGCTTTTCCATAAATGTCTCCCTGAAATAGTTTCCAAGGAGACCTACATTTATAGGGTGTACATCTCCACAGGCACAGGTGGGGCACAACATACACTACACCAAAATTGCATACAGGTGGCAAAAGTACAATTCTCCCTCTTCACCATCTGATTCTTAATAAAGGGGTTATCCAACGTTAGAAAAACTTGGCCACTTTCTTCCAGAGATGGCACCACTTTTGTCTCCAGTTCAGGTGGGGTTTGCAAATAAGCTCCATTCACTTCAATGGAAAACCTACAACCCAAACTGGAGACAAGCTGTTTCTGGAAGATGTTTTTCTTACACTGGATAACCCCTTAAGGGTCTGGAAGACACCTATGGGTGTAGTGTCAAAATGTTCACTATACCCTTTTCTTTACCAATACTAAAAACTTTCTTCAATTATCTTTGGGGGTCCAAATGTGTGCCACACCTCTAGATCAATTCTTTAAAGGGGTAGTTTCCAAAATGGAGTATTTTTGGATGGGTTTCCACTGTACTGGTAGCACAGGGGACACTGCAAATGCATATGGTGTCCAAAAACTTCTCCAGCATCTGTAAAATCAAGCAATATGGCGCTCCTTCCCTTCCGAGCCCTATTGTATGCCCAAACAGTAGTTCATGATCTACATATTATTAAAAAAAAATTATATTTAAAAAATTTGATGAAAAATCTGCAGATATGGGGTAACAAATAATAAGTTAAATGTTTCCGTTAATACTTGCGGTTTTACAGAAAATAGTTTTGAACCTGGACACACCTCTAGACTCTAGAGCTCAGTGTACGTCTAATTGGGATTTATAATCTCTTTGCATCTACTTATTTATTTTATTATAGATCTCAATAAATTGGTGACTTACATATGCTCTGCCATAGTCACTGTAACATGGCATGTAAAATAAATCAAGCATTAAATAAACATCTTGTAGTTTCCGATTCATGTCACACCAAGCTCTAATACATTTAGCCTTAAGTGAATAGCAGATGTCCAATTCTGTAGTTGGAGTGTAGTGCCTGAAAGAAAGAATCTGGAAAGCAGATGAAGATTAAAATTTATTTTTGAATAAATAAATACAAAGGTATCCATGATACATTGCCGTCTCTTCACTGCTAGGGAGATACAAATGGCAGCCAGGAGCCACCCTTCCTCAACTCCCTCTTTAGGCTTGGACTGGCCCACATGGGAGCAGGGGAATCCCCTGGTGGGCCCAACCCTTTTGTGGGCCTCTGTGTCCAGCAGCTGCAGGATGGCATATAATCCCAAACACTGTTGCAAATTGCCTTTCACCCAGTCACCTACTGCCTCCATCTAGTAACCTGGGGTTTCAGCATAATATATAGAGGCATGGAGTGACTAGGGTGACAAGCAGCAGCATGCAGTGTGCAGATTTAGTGCAGCCCCTCTCCTCTCCCCTGGGACCCTCTGCCACCTCCTCCTCTTAGACTGCCTCTATCTGCTCTATGTGCTGCTGCTGGCAGTCGGGACACAGGAGGAGAGGAGGAAGAGGGGCTGCAGCCTGCCCAGTGTGGCCCTGGGGCTGAAAAATCTGACAGTTTGTGAGCTGTACCTGGTTCTCTCCTGTACCAGAGGTAAATATGTGTGTGTGGACATGAAGTATATATATTGTGTGAATCTGTGTTTATGTTGCATGTATGTGTATTATCTATGCGTATTTGTCATGTGTATTTGTTCAGATGTGTAGATGTGTATATTGTGCATGTGCATGTGTGTGTACTATGCATGCATATAGGTAATTTCTTTATATCTGTGTATGGTATGTGTATTGTGCATGTGTGTGTGTGTGTATGAATATAGGTAATGTGTATTTCTTTATATCTGGGTATGGTGTGTGTTCTATGTATGAATATAGGTAATGTGCATTTCTTTATATCTGTGTATGTATTGTGCATATTTGTATATAATATGTATGTACACGTTATGTGCACTCACTTGTTACTCCCCCTCCCACACCTCAACCTGCTGAGGACTCAGCTTCCAGGTGTCAATTCAGCAAGTGAGGGAGGAGTGAGGAGACTTTTTAGCTATTCAGAAGCTTGGAGAAGTCTTTTTGACTCTTTGTACCAGAGAATAAAAACATTTTCTATGCTATAGAAGCACAGACAAATATATTTATGGTACCATGTGTCTTCTTGACCTAACAGCATCTAACAGTGTCAGCTGTTGGGGACACGTATTGCAGCTGACACATTTCTTTTAACCCTTAGAGGACCGGGCCAATTTCAATTTTTTGCATTTTCGTTTTTTCCTCCTTGTGCTTAAAAGGCCATAGCACTTGCATTTTTTCAGCTAGAAACCCACATGAGCCCTTATTTTTTGCGTTACTAATTGTACTTTGCAATGACAGGCTGATTTTTTTCATAAAGGACACTGCAAGACCAGTAAAAATTCAATGTGTGGTGAAATTGCAAAAAAAAAATGCATTTCTTTTTTTTTTTTTTTTTTAGTTTTTACACCACTCGCCCTGGGGTAAAACTGACTTGTTATATATGTTTGTCAAGTCGCTACGATTACAACGATATGTAACATGTATAACTTTAATTGTATCTTATGGCCTGTAAAAAATTCTAACAATTGCTATCAAATATACAGTATGTACCTTAAAATCGCTCTATTCCCATGCTTATAGCGCTATTGGTACCTTGACTTTTTGATTGCTTTTTATTACAATTTTTTCTGGATTTGATGCGACCAAAAATGCGCAATTTTGCACTTTGGGATTTTTTTACGCTTACGCCATTTACAGTGCGAGATCAGGAATGTGATTAATTAATAGTTCGTGCGATTACACACATGGCGATAACAAACATGTTTATTTGTTTGTATTTATAACATGGGAAAAGGGGGGGTGATTTAAACTTTTATTAGGGGAGGGGGCTTTTTATTAATAACAACACTTTTTTTTTGTACCTGCCGATTACTTTATTAGTGGGCACGGCGATCGGACAATGCCTGCTAATAGCCACGGTCCCGGGCTACATGCAGCACCCGGAACCGCGGCGGTTAAGAGCGTTGCCGCCGCGCGGCCCCGCTCTGAAAACAGCTGGGGTTCCTGGAAGTACAGGTACGTCCAGGGTCGCTTAAGGGTTAAAGGAGAAGTCTTGTGAAACTAACAAATGACAGGCAGGCAGGAGGGTGCGGGATATATACTCACCAGTTCCCGTGCCCCTGCGCCGCTCTCTCTCTCATAGCCGCTGGAAGTCATTTTCAGTCATTTTCGGCCGGATTCCGTATATATCACGGCCCCAGCTCCTTTAGCTGCAATGTCACATATTTGGCTGATGGATTGCCTGCTCAGCCAGTCAATGACTGTAGTGGTGTCCATCCCCAGTTAGTGATTGGCTGACCAAGTGATCCATCAGCTGAGTACATGATTTTGTAGCTGGAGGAGCTGCAGGAGGCCGGTGGCTATTGGATATAATTAGGGAAGAGCTAAAATATGCGAAATGGTGTCTGAGTTTGGGGCCCTCTCTGGGCTTAAAATCAATGGGGAGAAGTCGTCACTTCTCCCACTAGATGGTGATCACCATTCCCCATGCCCACTGGTCAGTGTCTTGAAAGAGGGGGAAACACTGGAATACTTGGGAATCCATACATCAGCAGATGTTGCTAGCTTCAGAAAGAATATTCTCACTCATTTTATGAATAGAACGGAAAAAAGTTGCCCCTGTCGATGGCTGATAGAGCTGCGATTATTAAAATGACAATTCTTCCACTAGCCTTGTTTTATTTGCATGCTGCTCCTATTTTGGTTCCCGAAGAATGGTTTAAAAAGTTTTTTTTTTTTATTGAATTTTTTGTTGTGGGGACGGAAGCAGGCAAGGATTAAATACATCGCATACACACAGTTTATGGGTGAGGGAGGGCTTTCTCTCCCGGATTTGCAATTTTATTATTGGGCTCTGAGGGCACAAGGAAACTTTTGAGTGGCTTTTATGGTCAGATGATTAGAGAGAGGGGACAAAGACAAATGAGAAGGCTCAGAGACAAATGGGAAGTGAGTATGGGGCCCTTGGAAGAGGAGGATTGGAAACTATTCTTAAGAATGTTCGAGATGTTACAATTTCCCAAGCTCATTCCGGTGATTCAATTAAACCAATTATACCAATTATTGTACCAATTATATCACTCTCCCAAGGGTCTGGTCCGCAGAGGTTGTAGAGTAGATGCAAGGTGTCCCAAGTGTGATAAAGAGAGTGCAGACTTCATGCATCTTTTATGGGAATGTGTGAATATTCAAAGGTTGTGGACTGGGGTTATTAATTTCTTGTCTGTAAATCTAAAGTTTGATATGGAGCGGGATATTTGGAGATTTGTGTTGTGTGGGTTTCCCAATGATGGGGGGGGGGGCTTGTTAAATAAATCCTGTATAGTTGCCAAGGTGTTGATCGCTAGGTCCTGGATGGGCTCTTAATCGCCAGATTTGAGGGAATGGTCATACCTTATGGATCTAGGTAGGAAATATGAGGCTACTTTGGCAAAAAAGACGTCAGCTAAAGCAATTAAAAACATAATAAGATCTGGAAAGGTTGGTCCAGCTTGGTTGGGTAAAAGGATACATTACCTTTAAGTGTATGATCTGGTTTATCTGTGTGTTCTGTGGGTGGGGTTTTTAGGGGATTGAAAATTATAAAAAGCAATGATATATACGTCTGTAATTGTTGTATGATAATATTTTATTAATAAACATTTAAGTAAAGAAAAAAAAAAAGGAACAGTGGAGCTGTTTCTGGGAGAAGATGTGATCACCCAATGCGTATATCTATTTTGTTTTTAACATGTATTTTTATTGGTGAAATTATTGAGAGACTTGAGAGGAGTTCACCAACCAAATCACATCATAAACGCACAGTGTGAACCCAGCTGAAAGCTGCCATGCTGTCGCGTGGAGCCAAACACTGAACGTTTGGGTTCGAATAACGTTGCTGAATCCAAACATTTTGACAAATCCGATCCATGGATCCATGGATCCTCCGTGTGGTCCGATCGGCTTTTTGGTCATTGAGTCTGCCACAGGCTTTATTATCTGCTACCTGTATCAAGTATTTTCACAGTAAACAAGATTATATTTATTCGAACGGGCGTCTGTGGTTGTTCACCAAGCACCGACACAGCAATCACGCTTTCCTTGGGTCAACTCCCTTTTCTGTGGGTGGCAGTGCCAATAGTCCGGGGGGGTCACTACTAATTGCCCAAAGGACCCCCAAACAGCCCGGCAGGTCACTGTTCACAGGGGACAAGGCGTAGCTAGCCCACCTAAACTAAAAGCAGGTGTGCCAGCATATCTGTGTACCCAACCGGCACTGGCGTCACAAGAGACCATCAATGGGCAGGGCTGTACCTTGGCCAACCACTACACCAGTGGTGCAGTGGACTGCACCTCACACCTATGGCTGATACTAGTTCCCCTAGGCTAAATAAAAAACACATCAGAATTTTGTGTATGAATTGATCAAGCCATACTGCCCCATGTACCATCGTGCAGGTATCTGATACACATAGGTCCCTACACTAAGTCCACACCGTGCCGGTCAGTGACTACCAACCCCGCAGGCGTGCACAGTCAGGGAACGGGGGCCATGGGACGGCCCTGCGACCCCCATGTCACAGGACCAGACCCAAAAACACCACACCAGAACCCGGCCAGCACCGCCGGCGGAGAAGGCCGCACCCAAACAGTCTGGATGAGGTATTGCGCTCACCATAGCTGCTGCAACACAGAATGGGAAAAGACAGGAGGGATTAAAACCATGTGCACTCAGGTGTCTCCTGCTAATTGTGGTCATGTGGGTTGCCAGGAGGAGTGCAAAAACACTGAGAAAAGAGAGAAACAAAATACGGTTCAGGGAAGAAAAAGAGCGCTGCACCTCACACCTATGGCTGATACTAGTGCCCCTAGGCTAAATAAAAAACACATCAGAATTTTGTGTATGAATTGATCAAGCCATACTGCCCCATGTACCATCGTGCAGGTATCGCTGAACGACACGGTATGGAGTTAGCGTAGGGAACTTGTGTGGACCAGAGGACCTGCGCGGTGGTACACGGGGCAATATGGCTTGATCAATTCAGACATTCTGGTGTTAATTTTTAATATAGGCCGAGCGGCATGAGTATCAGCCATAGATGGGATGTGCAGCCGTTCCATTCTCTCCAGTTCGTACTACACCAGTGGAGTTACACTGTTCCATCTAACTAGTGAACGACTGTCTGGCACCGCACACCGACGGGGCAGCGTACGAACCCCGCCAGCTACGCCGTAGTTACCACAGGTGTACCTTGCCAGGATCGCGGGAGCTTAGTTGTCAGTATGAAACTGCCAAGTCCAGAGAAATCTCGAAAGGAATGACAGTTGACCTGAGGGAGATCAACCAAACCACTGCAGAGACACCACCACGTTTTTCTCAACATCATTGAACTAACCGGACCTTCCACCAGGAAGGAGCATCTAAGCCAAGGGGGGTCTCCAGTCAAGGAAACTAGCCTCCACAAAACCACAGTCAAGCATGACATGACCTGGAAAATACCCAAGCAAGGTAGTCATCTACAGACAACTGTTTCTGGGTATTTGCCCCTCATCAGTGTGGAGCAGGATTATGGCTAGTGGGAGCAATAGTCATCTCATGCTTGACTATGGCTTTGTGGAAGGTGGTTTCCTTGACTGGAGACCCCCCTTAAGGCCCTTTTACATGGGAGGATTATCCTGCGAAAAATCGTTATATCGTTTGAATTTCAATGAAAATCGTTCTGTGTAATTGCAGGCAACAATTGAAAAATCGTTTGTATGTCGTTAATCGATGATTTAGAACTGATTCTAAAATTATCTTTAATCGTTTGCTAATCGTTCGCTGTAATTCCACATTCCACATTATATCGTATGAAACGATTATCATTTTGTGTAATATGGTGAACGATTTCAGGTTAACGATAAATCATCTCGTTTGCAATTGTTTATTGTTAGTCGTTAATCGTTAAAAATCCCTCAGTTTAATAGAACCCTAATTACATGGCCCTATTACACGGGACGATTATCGTGCGAAAAAATCGTTAAATCGTTCGAATTTAAACGATAATCGACCTGTGTAATTGCAGGCAACGATCGAAAAATCGTTCGTATGTCGTTGATCGTTGATTTAGATCTGAACCTAAAATTATCGTTAATCGTTCGCTAATTGTTCACTGTAATTCCACGTTCGTTGGCTCAAGTTCCGCACTTTTCACTAATTGTTCAGTGTAATAGCACACTGCCTATTGTTTTCCTGAGATCAGAAGGAATAAACGATCACAATAACTATCGCAATAACGATCGCAATAACGATCGTATCTAACGATTATCGTTCTGTGTAATATGGCTGAGGTTAGAGGTTAAACAATCTCGGTAATCGTTAAAAATCGCTCTGTGTAATAGGACCCTTAGCTTGGTTTTTTCTTCCCAGTAGAAGGTCTAGATAGCTCACTGACATTGGGGCAGAGAAACCTTAAGTTTTGGAGGTTTTTAAACATTATATTGTAATTGTTTCTAGTTTCATTAGACTGTATAATGCTGCGTTTACACAAAGCGATAATTCGCCCAATCGATCGTTTAACGATTTTGAAGCAACGATTTGGTTTTTATAACATTCAGGGTTTAGACGAATACATTTTTAGAAAATTCGTAAAAAAAATCGTTATTGTGATCGTTTTTAAGATCGCTTACGCCGATCTTTCACATAGGGGGAATCTTTGAAAGACTGTCTACATGAAGAGATTTGCAAATTTTTAGTGAACAACGATTTGAACATGTTGAAAGATCAAAATGAACGATTTCTCGCTCGTCGCTTGATCGTTTGCTGTGTTTACTCGGAACGATTATCTCTCAAATGCGATCGTTATTGCGAAAATTCAAACGATAATCATTCCGTGTAAACGCAGAATAAGACACATTGCTTGAAAAGCCTCCTGAGACTGTAAGAGACAAAAAATAAAATAATGTGAAAAAATAGCTGCAAGTGCGTCTTTCTAAATACATTCCTGTAATTCCGCTATTTGTAAGTTGATGGAAGAAAATCTGTGTTTCTTTAGAATGCATTATAAAAGTCTGGCACTGTCACCGAGCAGTAAAATCTTATTTATTCGTCTCTCTATTGAGGATGACTGTTGTGGACAAATCCCAATTCTTAGCTCTCTGTTAAACTGGAATAACAGGGTTACACCTTCCACCATCCATTAGTCACGGTTCTCTGTGTAAGGTTCTCTGACCAGCACAGACATGCATTTAACATTTCATCACTGTTTATCCACAATCAGTCTCACTAAATCCAATAGATGGAGCAGGAGGAACAATAGAATTAATAAGGCCACATTTTATTTATTAGACTCATATAGCACCTACGCATCCTGCAGCATTGTACATAATTTTTATTGTCCACATCATTCCCTGTCTCCATTGAAACTCAGCTTACAGTAATATGAACTGTACTAATGCCAACAGTAGCATAAACACTTTAAGGCTGTGTTCACACTACGTATATTTCAGTCAGTATATGTATATTTCAGTCAGTACATTTCAGTCAGTATTGCAACCAAAACCAGGAGTGGATTAAAAACACAGAAAGGATCTTTTCACACAATGTTGAAATTGAGTGGATGGCCGCCATTTAATGGCAAATATTTGCTGTTATTTTAGAACAATGGAGGTTATATTGAAATAATGGCCGTTATTTACTGTTATATGGCGGCCATCCACTCAATTTCACCATTGTGTGGACAGATCCTTTCTGTGTTTTTAATCCACTCCTGGTTTTGGTTGCAATACTGACTGAAATATACGTAGTGTGAACGCAGCCTAAAGGGGTACTACGGAAAAATGTTTTCTTTTCAAATTAACTGGTGTCAGAAACTTATAAAGATGTGTAATTTATTTCTATTTAAAAATCTCTTATGAGCTGCTGTATGTCCTGCAGGAAGTGGTGTTTTCTTTCCAGTCTGACACAGTTCTTTCGGCTGCCATCTCTGTTTGTATCAGGAACTGTCCAGAGCAGTAGCAAATCTTCATAGAAAACTTAGACAGCTCCTGTCACGACCAGAGGTGGCAGCAGAGAGCACCATATCATATTGAAAAGAGTATACCACTTCCTGTAGGTCATACAGCAGCTGATAAGTATTAAAAACTTGAGATTTTTTTTTAAATGTGATTTACAAATCTATATAAACTTTCTGACACCAGTTGATTTTAAAGATTTTTTTTTTCATCTGGAGTACCCCTTTAAATGCACACCGTTGTTTTAAACATCTTACCCCAATTTGATATCCAATGTAATTACTAACATATCTGTGAATCACCTTTCCCCTAAGAAAACAGCTGTAAAGTCTCAGCCACTAGGTATCTCACTGTTTTGCAATCTGTTGTCCACTCCCTGTTGTCAGGTGATGTTTGTCTTTAGTAAAAGCCTGGTTAGGAAAAATTACAGGAAGTGGGTGTGAGGATTATCATGTGCAATGTGCAGAAAAGAGTAATGGTGCGTTTACACAGAGAGATTTACCTGACAGATTTTTGAAGCCAAAGCCAGGAATGGATTTGAAAAGAGGAGAAATCTCAGTCTTTCCTTTATGACCTGTTCCCTGTTTATAGTCTGCTCCTGGTTTTGGCTTCAAAAATGTGTCAGATAAATCTGTGTAAACGCACCCTTAAGCCCCTGGACTGGAGGAGCAAACGAATGCTGTCAGCGCTTGTTTGCTCCTCGTTCCCCGCTCGCTGCCGCCGTTATTACACACTGCGGCAGTGTGCGGGTGAGTCCGGTGGGGGGCTGAGGGGAGCTGCGGGGGGGCTGCCCATGGCAGATGACAGCGGTCTGCTGCCGCCGCTCCTATTCCACGGTGTGGCGGCAGCTGATCTTTGCTATGTTAGTCGTTTGTCTTTCAACATGTTGAAAAACAAATGACTGCAACGATCAGCCGACATCTACAATTCTGCAATCTCCCCTCCCCATCTATTTAGCTTCTCAGCATTAGTAACAGTAGCTATTCAGTGCTTACTTTGCTGTAATCCTTCTACTGTTTCTTTCATTTCTGCTCACATTGCACCTTGCAAACCCAGCTCATCAGTAACCCCTTCTCCCTCCACATGCCATCTATAATGGGCTACTGTATATATTATCAATACAAGGCAGAGAAAAGAGGGAACATTTCTTCCAGCACTCCAAACGGGATAGGATATCTCATTTGGAGTGCTGGAAGAAATTTTCCCTCTTTTCTCTGCCTTGTATTGTACAGTGTCTGGCCTACGCTTGGAAATCTGTGCGCCCTCCCTTTCTGAACTTCAGGTACACAGGAAAATGTATGAGGTGAACCGTTCACACTAATTATATTGCATACATGAATAAATTATCCCCCAGCACAGTGCAGCCTGTTCTCCATTACTATGTCATAGTACAGTAGAAAAGAGTATGATGTGCTGTGATTGGCTAGAGAAGTAAAGGAGGAAGTACCTGTGTGTACTACTGAAAACACCTTGGGTCCTGCCCCCTAAAATGGAGTGAATACGAAATAGCTGGGCCTTATGAAGGGTTCTCTTAGGGGCTGAAGAATAGTTGTGAAAGCACTACTTGTTACAACTTTTAAGTGTTCATCTATGAAAAGTACCAATACATATAATTCAGTACACTCACTTATGCATCGACCTGCATTGTAACAGGTATAAAATATCCAGGTATAGAGCCCTGTCATGGTCCGTCATGTTTTAGGCATCTACACGCACTTAATCATGGACAAGTGACCTTCCCTACCATCATGGCTATAAGATATAAGACTATACAAGTGTTATACTTTGTTTATACACTTTGCTGAGTGTTATACATTGTTTTAACATATTAGGCCATAGTCACACTGTGTCGTTTGTGATTCAAGTTCCAAACCACTGACACTGTTAGGTCAATGAGAAATATGATACATTCTATATATCTGTCTGTGCTTCCAGAACATAAAAAATGCTTTTATTTTCCAGTGAAAGTTGTCAGAGGGGCTTTCCCTAGCCCGTGATCTGCTGCAAGCTGGAATACCTCCTCTTCCTATACCTGAATCTGCTTGATGGACAGTCAACTGCAAGCAGGGTAAGTGATGGGAGGGAGAGGGCGGGAAGGTGTTATAACCCTCAGAAGATTAGGAGCTTGGGGACACTTTTTTGACACTTTACTAAAGAATGAAAGCATTTTTCAACTTTCTTGGAGCACAAAAGGATATATGAAAGATACCATGTGTCTCCTTGACCTAACAGCTATCTAACAGTGTCAGAGGTTTGAAATGTGAATTGCATCTTAAAGATTGACTTGAAATACACAATGTTGAAACACTTTTTGGGCACTTTTCCATGTTGCATTATTACGGCAGTGCCCATGACCTCAGGGGTCCTCTGAAGATGCATTATGGAAGCACAGACAAATATATGAAAGGTACCGTGTGTTAACTTACCCTGAGAGCATCTAAAATTGTTAGATGCTGGTGTGAATTGCAGCTGAAAGATTCGATTTAAAGGGGTTGTTCACCAATTTTTTTTTCTTTCAAATCAACTGGTGCCATAAAGTGCCAGAGATTTGTAATTCCCTTCTATTAAAAAATCTTAAGTCTTCCAGTACTTATCAGCTGTTCTATGTCCTGCAGGAAGTGGTGTTTTTTTTCCTGTCTGACACAGTGCTCTCTGTTGCCTTCTCTGTCCATGTCAGGAACTGTCCAGAGCAGCAGCAAATCCCCATAGAAAACCTCTCCTGCTCTCCAAACTGGAAATAATACAACTTCCTGCTGGGCATACAGCAGCTGATAAGTACTGAAAGGCTTGAGATTTTTTAATAGAAGTAAATTACAAATCTCTGGCACTTTATGGCAGCAGTTGATTTGAAAGAAAAATTTTTTTGGTGTACAACCCCTTTAAGGCTAGGTTCACACTATGTAAAAACAATGGCTGTATTTAATAAAGACCTTTATTTTTGAAGCAACGTCTGTTATTTCAAAACCTAGAAACGGACTCTTAATTCGGTATTCCTATGTCCATATGCATAAAAAAATTACTTATATCCTATATATATAAAGAAATGCTGGACAGTAAATTCATTTTAAACCAAGAAGATACTTTATTCCTAGTTTACGCAAACATTTAAAATTAATTATCAATTGATTTTAAATGTTTTTGTAAACTAATAATAAAGTATCCTTTTTGGTTTAAAATGAATTTACTGCCCATCATTTCTTTATATGTAGGATATAACGTTTGTTATTTGCAGAGCAACAATGTTAGGAAGTACGTCCATGGGGAAGGATTAATCAAACATGATGTAACGTGAAACTGGCTCAGTTGCCCCTAGCAACCAATCAGATTATACTTTTCATTTTCCAAAGAGTCTGTGAAGAATAAAAGGTGGAATCTGATTGGTTGCTAGGGGCAACTGAGCCAGTTTCACTTTACACCATGTTTGATAAATCTCCCCCATTGGATTTATATAGTGTGAACATAGCCTAAAGTGTTTTTTTTTTCATTCCCTTTAATTCTGGTATAGGTATGCCCTATTCAGAATATGCACAGGATAGGGAAAATGAAATTGCAGGTGGCATTCGGCTGTCTTTGGCAGCTCCACAGAGAATGTATGGAGCTGCGTCGTGCATCGTGGCCTGCAGCTCTGTCCTGTAGGGATTTAGGGGTCTCTGCAAGGGCTCTCTAGATCGTGGAGGGCCCTAAATGTCAGACCCCATGATCTCTTATGCCTTATGCTGTGCATATTCCTGATAGGGCATAACTACACCAAGTGGGAGTACCTATTTAACAACATCAATGTAGTTGTTTCTTACTGGTAGTGTCATTCATGCCTTTGGGATTTATAGTAGCAGTCATGGCTGTAGTTAGTCTGTGTCATTATTTATTATTGCTGTAGTCATGTACTATTTAACATAAATATGTGACCGCATTTCTTAAATTGGAAGGCTTATTCAGCTATATGGAATTTTTTCATGGTTGTTTTTTTAATCCCTTAATCACCAGGCCTGAAAAGACCTTAATAACCAGCTCTTTGTTCTAGTTTTTTGTTGTTGTTGTTGTTATTATTATTATTGTTTTTTTCCCAGGGTTTTTTCATACTTTAATTTTATTTATTTTTTTATTAACATTTCTTTATCCTCATATGGGATTACTATTTAATAACTTTATTTTATAGTTATAATGTATCAGCATACTACTGTATGCTAACACATTGGGGGAGATTTATGAAAGGGTGTAAATATACACCTGGTATAAACTTTCCACAGCAACCAATCACAGCTCCTCTTTTATTTTACCAGAGCTGAAAGCTGAGCTGTGATTGGTTGCTGTGGGCAGTTTACACCAGGTGTATATTTACACCCTTTCATAAATCTCCCCCATTATGTCTGTGTCTCTGTGATACAGGCTGCTGCTAGGACTACACTTAGGGCCCTATTCCACAGGACGATTATCCTTCGGATAACCGTTAACGATAAACTATCTCAAACGTCCGCTATTGAAAACAACTTGAAATCGTTCACCCAATTACATGGAGCGATGATCGTTACTTATGATCATTCTTGCGGTTGTCTTTTCATCGCTATTGCGTTCGTCGCTACTGGAAACAACCGATCGACGTCTTATTCCATGCGAATGATTTGCAAGCGAGCAACGATAAAAATAGGTCTAGGTCTCACTGAGCAATCAACAGTTTCTCGTTCGTTGTTTAATCATTAGCTGCTATTCAACAGAACGATTATCACTTCATTGCAAACGATTTAACGATTATCCGAATGATAAGTGTCCAATGGAATAGGGCCCTTACTTTGTCCTAGCAGCAGGCAGAGCAAACAGACAGCCCTGGGGTCCTTTCTAGGTCTCCAGGGCTGCCTGTGGAGTATTTTCCCCATGTCTGATTGGGTCACTGGGGAAACTCAGAGACCTGATTTGAGGGGGGAAACCCCTTTGATCATGCCACTTAAGGGGGTTAAATGAGTAGGATCGGAGGTGATCCGGAGGATGCCTAAGGACTGGAGCTCAATGTGACAGCTCCAGTTCTTTGTGCAGGGGTAGCCCCGGAGGCGCAACCTCAGAGTCGTCTTAACAGGATTATAGGTCCTGGGTCAGCCACTGTGATCTGGGCTGAATGATAGAGGCACTGCAGGTCACATCTGGCACAAGCAGTGTCTCTGTACCATGCTACCTGTGCCAGAAGATGTGAAAGGAGAGCGCACGCCACAGAGGAGCTGCTGGAGAGAGGGTGACAGGTGTGTTGCTGTCCCTCGTCAACCCCCCCTGCTGGTTAGCTAAAGATTAAGTGGCAGCGCCAAGCTGCTAATCAGAGGCTGAGGGCTGCCACCGGACTGAGGGAGCTGCCACAGTAATGACCAAGTGTCTGGCTGAGGGCAGCCCCCTCAGTGGGGTGGCAGCCCTCAGCCTCCGATTAGCAGCGCTGCCAATCTGGGCAGCCCACCAGGATTGTCAGTCTGGGTCTGGGGCCCCCTATGAGACATGGGCCCCTGGACAGCAGCCTACTTTGCCCAATGGGAAAGACAGCTCTGCGCAACCAGTGACAGTAAAAGACGTAGCTGCAGACTGAGGACCTGCGCCACCCACTGCCAAAAGACAGTGGGTGGTTGTGAAGGGGTTCATAAAGTGTAAATATACCAAATCGCTACGGTTTTTAGAAGAGCAATGTTCCCGTATGACTTGCAGGCTCCTCATTAAGCAAATGTGACCCAGTGGAATTTATTATTGCCATGTCCTGGTTACATCACAGTCTAATCACAATATACACACCCATTATTCTGTGTAGGTGTCTGGCCTATATATAAGTGCTCTCTCTGGCAACCACTGAGTCATAATATAAAAAAAAAAATAAAATACAAATTCTCTTCCTGGACGTCTATGATACAGACAGTATTATTTAGCTGCTTCAATAGCAAGAAGGAAAGGGATAAAAGGAAAATAGTCCCTGAAAGTTCACATGAGGATAATGCACTATAACTTTCGGTCTCTGTATCTTAAGGTTGTATTACAGGGCACACAGCACAATAATTGATTCTAATGGAGCTGCAGCATCCAAGTGGAATCATTTCAGTAATTTATTGCAAGGTCAAGGACACAATACAACGTTTCGGCTCACATTGAGCCTTTGTCAAGTATAGCATATACTTGTCAAAGGCTCAATGTGAGTTGAAACATTGTATTGTGTCCTTGATCTAGCAATAAATTACTGAATATTATTCCACTAGGATGCTGGTGGACTCTTTGCCTTCAAGTTATGATTTGTGATTGTGGCCTGACCAGCATGCATCGATACTGAGCTAAATCATTTGGGACTTCCAGTGCTGTTGGATTTTCTTCTTCTTACTTCTAATGGAATTGCGCCATAGAGGGGATGGGGTTTCCTCCCACTAGGGGTCAGGCCAACCCGCCTCCAGTGCTTAAAGTATTGTATTTCCCCCCAAAATTTATACAAATCACCAATATACACTTATTACGGGAAATGCTTATAATCACTTTATATGCATTTCCCGTAATAAGTGCATATTTGTGATTTGTATAACTTTTGGGGGGCAATACAATATTTTAATAAAAATTTCGCTGGACTTCTCGGGCTGGTGCTTGGTAACAGAGCGGGCTGCGGTTCAAAGGCTTGTTCAGGGTCCTAGAGGCTGTGACAAATGCTGCTTCTTATGTAATGTATCAGACCAGTTTGTGCACATATGTGATGTAATGTGAGCAATGTAATTATGGAATGGAATTATCAGGCCGACTTTCATGGTGACCTGGCATACTAAACGTACTAACCAACCTTTAAAGTGATACGGTTACCTTGGCGGGGGCTTCACGGCAGTTGGGCGCTCTCCCCAGCCAGGAGATGGGGCCCAACTGGTGTGAAGCCACGCCTAACCAACATTAATGAAGAGAAAGTAAGTGACAGTATCGCTTTAAGAATGGACATCATAGAGATTCCAATGAATATGAGAAGTCAACATTTTTTCTTGGGCCCTGTCCATTTACATAGGTTTACATTACTGTGGCTCCTGTCCAGTGCCAGAGTAAGGTATCTACGATATGGAAATATTAAACTATCAGGGCGCTTCAACTAGCATGGGCCCTGTACTGGCTCTAGCCTAAAGATAGCCTTACATTTTCTATATCTATCAGCAGACAGCTATCTCTCCTGATATCCCTTACACATAAAAGTTTGGCAAGGCACATTTATGGCGGGGTAAGGCACTTCCAGACAACTCTGGCAGTGGCTTATTTCTTCCAGAACTAAAGGACGTGCTGGACAAGTGTTGGAAACCAACATAGACAACACCCAGTATAAATTTGATTCATTTTGATGGACTTGAATGTATTGAAAGCCAAAAGAATGTAAAGCAATGGCCTAAGCATTTGTGAACAGATGTACTTTAGAGACACAAATGGAGTGCTAGACAATGGAAGAAAGCCTTGCACCTGGGTTTGTGTGGATAGGACAAGCTCATTCTAACCAAATTACTTTGCTTTTCTCCTGTCATAAAGCCATAAACAGCCCCTAAAGGTGTTGTACTCAATGGACTAAGTATGTGGATGAGCAGCTCTCAATACATTCAGGGATAACAGTGTGTCTCGGCCTAAGGGGTCATCAAAAGGACAAGAACCTATTCTATCTAAAGGATGCCACCTACAGGAAGGAGTTAACCTCTATAGTATTATCTACTTGAATGTAAAGGAACTGTTCTGATTGGCCAAGACAATATTTTAGAGGTTTTATAAGGATGGGCAAAGTGTGGGCTATTTGTGTGGCTAATACATTAGATTGCACACAGATGGCTAGTTAGGCATGTCCTATCTCTTACTATCTCCTTTGTAGATATTTATGTTCTCATTTTTTTTATAAACCCCCCCCCCCCTCCTTTTAATATCTAGTTGCCCTCAATCATTAAAGGGGTTTTCCGGGAAAAATTGTCTGCAATAGATGTAAGACAACAGCAGAGCCAGACTCAGCAGTCCGATCAGGGATTCCATAGGACAAAATGTTATTTTAATTTTTAATAAATAGCGGCTGGTGTTGCAACGGCTGTTATTTATTGAAAATTTACGTTGTGTGAACTTAGCCTAAATGTTATTTGCCATTTCTCTGCCCAAGCCTCCAGCTTCCCCAAACCCTCTGTAATATTATCTTATCCTTCTATATTATTCTTTTACCCAGTTTAATGTCATTTGCAAATATTAAAAATTCTTCTCTGTAGCCCCTCTACAAGGTTATTAAAAAAGAATCAGCAGGTTAGACAGATCTTAACTTGCTGATAGCCCCCTATTGCCCATGGGGCGCCGAGGAGGAAGGCATGTCTCTTACCTTCCTCCTCTGTGCCATTTCTGTGCTGTTAGCAGTGTAATCCTCGGAGCACCATTACGTGTACAGCCCCGCCCCCAGAGCGCGAACTGGCCTGCTCCATCTAATGATAATCAATGAAGCGGACGGGCTGGCTCACGTTCTGGGGCAGGGCAGTGCTCCTAACGGTGCTTCAGAACGAGAATAAAATTGTTAACAGCACTGAGGAGGAAGGTAAGACACATATATTCCTCCTTGGCACCCCATTCGCAATAGGGGGAAATCAGCAAATTAGATATAGAATATTAAAAAGAAGTGGACCCAATACTGACCCCTGCGTGACCCCACTTGTAACTTTGACCCAATCAGAGTATGTTCCATCAATAACCACCCTCTTTTTTTCTATCACTCAGTTATTTATCCATTTACATATATTTTTTGCTAGTCCAGCAGCCTCATTTTATGGACATATATATCACTGAGAAATACTACACTTAGGGTCATTTTACACAAAAAGATATCTGACAGGTTATTGAAGCCAAAGCCAGGAATGGATTTGAAAAGAGGAGAAATCTCATTCTTTCCTTTACGACCTGTTCTCTGATTATAGCCTGTTCCTTGCTTTGGCTGCAAAAATCTGTGAGATATCTGTGTGTAAAAGGACCCATAATGACAGAATGATGGAGGGGTAGATAATCCTTATACATACCTGCTTACTCCATATAAACTATGCCCTTCAGACTTCTGTGCACACACAGTATTATAATAAAGTATCTGCCCCTCTGATGGTTTACTGATTCACATTGGCCATTTAAAATTATTGGTATTGATGATTTTATTGGCTCTCGGGCCACTAGCAGTATCTTCAGACTGCCCCCTCCTCCAGAATGATTGACAGCCAGCAGAGGTGGGCTGGCCTGAAGACACAGCAGTGGGATAGGAGAGCGGGATGCCGGATCACACAGCAGTGCAGGAGGTAAGTATGTATTGCTTGTGATCTGGAAACTGACTGATTTATTTTATGCTTGGAAAATGCTTGGATTTTTCCTACACTGACAGATTCTGACAGATTTCTTGAGCCTGATCTCATTCTCCACACCACAACACCCTGCTGTGTCATTTTATTGAAATACAGCCTGTAAATTGCTATTTATGCTTTATAACCAGCAGGGTTTAAACATTAACCAAATCTAGCCAGCAAATGATAGCTTATTTATTAACTATTATAGCGCTTGAAGGTGGAAGATGAAAAGAACAGTTCTTGTAATACCTTGGCATTCTGTACATGTTTATTTCAATGCGACGTTTCATCAATGATTGCTGAAAATACAGCTAAATAAATGTGTAGTATTAGCTTCATCCTGATCTTTGTCTTCTCATTTCTATTACAGGCATGAAGCCATTTTCTAGCAGATTACATCGCGCTGCATCTGGATTAAGGAAATCCATGCTTAAATCACCCCCACAAAAGATCATTTGGCTTTAGGATATGTAGTACTGAATACAGTGGACTGAAAATGGGTGATCCAAACTTATCATATACAGTGGTACCTTGGTTTAAGAGTAACTTGGTTTAAGAGCGTTTTGGTTTAATAGCTCACACTTTTTCAAAACTGTGACTTGGTTTAAGAGCATTGCTTTGGTTTAAGAGCTCCCTGTACTGGGTGGGAGCAGGAGTGGGGGAGGGGCATAGTCTTCATAGCGGGGTCTACAGCCCTGTACTCTGTCACAGGAAGTCTCCCTCACCTTCCATAGCAGATCCACTTCAGGCTGAGGCTTACATCAGGGGACAGGACTGTGGAGGTAATCTCTCCATAGCAGTAACTCCTCTCTCCCAGACAGAGAGTGCTGCATGTATAGGTGCAGCGTGCCGGGGTGCTTGGAAGAGAGTGAGGGGAATGAGGAGAGGATGATGGTGGTAGTAGTCTCTCCTGAGTGTGGTGCTGAGCTCCTCTGTGAGGGGAATGCACTGAGGGCTGCAGAGTGAGAGTGTGCTATACCTGCAGGATGGCTGGATCTTGTCACGGTCACAGGTGGACATGAGGGCTTCTGCAGGTACAGGGGGACCCTCTGGCGCTTCCCTGGGTTCTCTCTCTCTTCTGTAGGCTACTGCAGAGGTTCCTGTAGGGGGGCTGCACCGGTGTATGGTGGTCAATGGTGTGGACCTGTAGTTCCCCCCGGGGCCAACCCCAAATACTGCTGTCCGGTACAATGGCCCTTGATGTTGGTGTGGTGCAGATAGCCAGGACAACAGGAAGACAAGGAGGGAGGCAGTGTAACAATAACTCCTTTACTGATACACTTGCAGGTGTTTTACAGTCTTTTGGCATACAGCGGTGAATACTGGCGGCTTTGACTGAGTTACTGCGCTTGTGGAGAGTCTGGTGGTGTGTGGAGAGACGATCTATCTCAGATCCTTGTCTGTCAGTACGCTGATGGGCAGGGCCGTTTCTAGCACCGTGCAGGCCGGGCTACTGCACGGGGCGCTGACAGCTAGGGGGCGCCCTTCCTCACCACACACAGCAGCAGTGACATTGTCCAGGGCAGCAGGCTCAGACTTCAGTGCGCCCCACACACACAGCAGCTGGCTCCTGGGGGGCTCCTTTGTGCCCTGTGACTTCAGGGAAGAGGATACAGGAGGCAGCAGGGGCTTCTGGTTGTGCCCCCCCCTGCTTCTGCTAATGATCTATCACACAGGCAGCAGCTCCCATGTGACAGCGTCTCCTCCCCCGACCCGGCCTGGACCCAGCAGAAGAGAAGCTTCCTGAAAGTCCTGCTGCTCTCTTCTATTGATGAGTTGGGGGCAGGGACGGGGAGTCACTGTAGGGAATCAACAGTGCAGTGTCCTGGTTTTATGTGAGTGGGGGAGGGGGGTTATAGGCAGCTTTATTCCCCAGAGTCTTTACTTTTTCCCTATCAGGCACTAGTTGTGGAGGGGAGGCTGTAGCTGTAATGGCTTTTGGCCTGGCCTGGGGATTATATCTGCAGGTAATTGCTGCTGCCAGGTTTACTTCTCAGTTTGTGCTGTCCGTGCCCCCTTAAGACCCCCCCTCCTTCCATTGCCACCTTATGAAACTTCCCATCCTCCCTTCCCCTTAGACCACAAGGCTCTGCAGCTTCAGTCAGGGCAAGGGGGTGGGTTAATAGTATCCCCTTGAGGACCCGGCCCAAAATGACCCAGTGGACCAGGCCAAATTTAGTGAATTTGACCTGTTTCACTTTATCCATTAATAATGTCTAGATGCTTTTACATATCCTAATGATTCTGAGATTGTTTTCTCGTGACATATTCTACTTTATATTACTGGTAAATTTGAGTGGATATTTATAGCAAATCCTTATGAAAAATCACAAAATAATGTGAAAAATTTTGAAAATTTTCATTTTTCTAACTTTGAAATATTCTGCCTGTAAGGAAAATAGTTATACCACATAAATTAGACACTAAATAACATTAGCAATGTGTCTACTTTATGTTGGCAGCATTTTTTAAACTTGCTTTCAATTTTTTAAGACACTAGAAAGCTTAAAAGTTTAGCAACAATTTCCCAAATTTTCGAGAAAATTTCAAAATCACATTTTGTTAGGGACCAGTTGAGGTTTGAAGTGAATTTAAGGGGATTGTATATTATAACCCCCCCCCCCCCCCACAAATCACCCCATTTCAGAAACTGCACCCCATAAACTGTTCAAAATCACTCCCAAAAAGTTTTTTTTAACTCTTTAGTTGAGTCACAGAAATAAAAGCTAAATGTGTAAGAAAATTGAAAATTTCTATTTTCTGTGCACAAATTATATTGTAATCCAATTTCTCTCATAATAGAAAACCTATTACCAGAGAAGTGCACCACAAAATTTATTGCCCTGTTTCTGCAGTTTAGAAAAATACCCCATATGTGGACATAAAATGCCAAGTGGGCGCTAGGAGAGCCTCCAAAGGGAAGGAGCGGAGTGGATTTGGCCAGATTGGAGGACGGAGGCCATGTCGGGTTCGCAGAGCCCCCGTGCTGCCAAAACATTGTAAACCCCCCACAAGTGACCCCATTATGGAAACTACACCCCTCAAGGAACGTAACAAGGGGTATAGTGGCCATATGGACCCCACTGGTGACCGGTACAAATGTGGAAGAATGTGCTGTGAAAATGAAAAAAATTTATATTTTAAACTAAAATGTTAGTCTAGCCTCGATTTTTTCATTTTCACAAGGGGTCAAAAAAGAAAAAAACCTGCTACACATGTAGAGCAATTCCCCACGAACACGGAAATACCCCACATGTGGATGTTTATTGCCAAGTGGGCGCTAGGAGAGCCTCCAAAGGGAAGGAGCGCCGTTTGGATTTTGGAAGCTGGATTTGGCCAGATTGGAGGACAGAGGCCATGTCGGGTTCGCAGAGCCCCCGTGCTGCCAAAACATTGTAAACCCCCCACAAGTGACCCCATTATGGAAAGTACACCCCTCAAGGAACGTAACAAGGGGTATAGTGAGCATATGGACCCCACTGGTGGCAGGCACAATGTGCTAAGAAAATGAAAAAGTACTTTTTTTTGACAAAAAAGTTAGGGTAGCCTCAATTTTTTCTTTTTCACAAGGGGTTAAAAAAGAAAAAAACCTGCTACACATGTAGAGCAATTCCCCACGAGTACGGAAATACCCCACATGTGGACGTTTATTGCCAAGTGGGCGCTAGGAGAGCCTCCAAAGGGAAGGAGCGCCGTTTGAATTTTGGAAGCTGGATTTGGCCAGATTGGAGGACGGAGGCCATGTCGGGTTCGCAGAGCCCCCGTGCTACCAAACCATTGTAAACCCCCCACAAGTGACCCCATTATGGAAATTAAACCCCTCAAGGAATGTAACAAAGGGTATAGTGAGCATAATGTGGAACAATGTATTGTGAAAAAGAAAAAATTTAATTTTCATTTTCACAGCACATTGTTCCACCTATGTGACTTCCACCAGTGGGGTCCATATGCTCACTATACCCCTTGTTAGATTCCTTGAGGGGTGTCCTTTCCATAATGGGGTCACTTGTGGGTAGTTTCCACTGTTTTGGTAGCACGGGCCCTTTGAAAAATCAACATGGCCACCATCCTCCATTCTGTCCAAATCCAGCTTTTAAAACGGTGCTCCTTCCCTTTGGAGGCTTTCCTTGTGCCCGCTTGGCACTTTAAGTCCACATGTGGGGTATTTCCATACTCAGGGGCAAATTCTCTACATGTTTAGTGGGTATTTTTTTCTTCTAAGCCCTTGTGAAAATGAAAGATTCCAGGATAGACCAACATTTTCGTCTAAAAAAAGTAAATTTTTTAGACTAAAAGGTTGGTCTAGCCTGGAATCTTTCATTTTCTCAAGGGGTTAAAAGCGGGTTGGAGTGGGAATGAGTAGAGCAATTTCCTCCGAAGGGGGAAATACCCCACAAGTGGACTTACATTACTACGTGGACACAGGACAAGCCTCCAAAAGGACTGAGTGCCATTTTGAGGCCGGAATGCCCTTTTGAGCCCTCATGCTACACGGACCTCACTGGTGGCAGGCACATAGGTAGGGTTAAAAGAGAAAAATAAATTAGACATGCACGAAGTTGGCTGACAGTTGCAGACATTCTCAGGAAAATAAATAGAAAAATGCTCAAGCAAAAGGACGCCATTACAGAAACTACACCACCCAAGAAATGTATTTAGGAGGTGTAGGGTGCAAAAGCATTTCAAAAATGTATTTTCCTGGACTGAATGTGCTGCAGTAGTTAAAAATTAGAAATACCAATTTTCACACTGCTCAACTGTAAGGCCAGTATGACTCTCCACGTCGGCATTTGATGCCGTCATGGAAAGTCTGCCCTCCACTAAAGGGCCAGTTCACACTGAGTAAACACAGAGTTATTCCGTGGCGGACCTCTCCGCCGTGCTCAGTGTGCTGCTGTAAGTGAATGAAAGGGTGCTCGCTGGTCCGCTCCCTGTCCTCTCCGCTCAAACTAGCGTGCGCCCTCTCATTCACTTACAGCAGCACACTGAGAACAGTGGGATTTACACCGTGTTTACTCATTGTGAACTGGCCCTAAGGGTGCGTTCACACCGAGCAAAATCGTTGGAATTCCACTGCGGAGGTCTCCACCATGGAATTCCACCTGCCCCAGTGTAAACCAGTGTGTCTATGGGAGGGCTTGCACGCCTCCGCTCAAAGAACTGACATGTAAATTCTTAGAGCGGAGACGTGCGAGCCCTCCCATACACACACTGTTTGACACTGAGGCAAGTGGAGCTCCTCTTTGGAATTCCCCCGATTTTGCTCAGTGTGAACATGCCCTAATTATGCTGTGTATGTCCCTTCTAGAAAAAAAAATATCAAAATCTGGCTCTAATTGT
Organism: Dendropsophus ebraccatus; assembly: GCF_027789765.1. Taxonomy (NCBI): domain Eukaryota; kingdom Metazoa; phylum Chordata; class Amphibia; order Anura; family Hylidae; genus Dendropsophus; species Dendropsophus ebraccatus. Next base: position 111,459,874 of record NC_091460.1, read on the forward strand.
AAACCTGCAAATACAATGGGCCTTGGGAGCCCATGTGTATTTGAGGTCTAAATTAGGAGATAGGCACGGCATTGGCTGACAGTTGAAACATAGAAGCTCAACTGTCAGCCCAGTATGACTTTCCACATCGGCATGTGATGCCGACATGGAAAGTCTGCCCTCCACTAATTATGCCGTGTATGGGTCTGTTTACACAGAAAGATCATCTGACAGATTATCTGCCAAAGATTTGAAGCCAAAGCCAGGAATGGATTTGAAAGTGGAGAAATCTCAGACTTTCCTTTATGACCTGATCTCTGTTTATAGTCTGTTTCCAAAGCTGGAAACAGACTATAAACAGAGATCAGGTCATAAAGGAAAGCCTAAGATTTCTCCTCTTTCAAATCCATTCCTGGCGTTGGCTTCAAATCTTTGGCACATAATCTTTCCGTGTAAATGGACCTTATGTACCCTATATAAAAAAATAAATAAAATAAAAATAAACCCTACATGTGGCCAGTAGAGATGAGCGAACTGTTCGGACTTTTGGTCCGATGGCATCGGCGCTCTCTCGTAATGCCTGTGTTCCTGGCTGCATATTTGCTCTCCCGGGAATATGTGGCCAGTATATTCCAGGGAATCCATGTTGAATTCCCTGGAATATCCCGCCCGCATATTCGCGGGAGCGCAACTATGCAGCCGGGATCACAGGCATGACGAGAGAGCGACCAAAAGTCCAACGGTCCGCTCATCTCTAGTGACCAGTGACCAGAAGTGGAAAGGACAAATTTGGAAATTTTGCAGGTTGGGAATTAATACTCCATGGACGTATGGTACGTCTTGAAGCATTCTTTTATACAGAGGCCAGGTTTATCAGGACAGGTATCACACTGAAAACACGTGTCCTTTCTAAACCCCCTTTTGTAGCACACGCGACACCTTTTCTGGCTTTTGCCCTTCTTGCCAGTGTGAGGGACTTCGCCAGGAAAGTGCTGCCCTAGCACGATACGGGGACCTCCAGTTGCAGCTGCAGAAGTACTAGGCCCTCCTCCTTCTCCTCCACAAAAAATCAGGGCCTTGACAACTGCCTCCTGAAACTGGAGGTATTTCCCAGGGTGGCCGGCACAACGGTAAAGTACAAACGCGTTGTACATTGCCGTTTGGACCATGTGCACGGCTAACTTTTTGTACCAGATGTTTGTTTTCCGCAGAGCACTATATGGCTTGAGGACTTGATCTGAAAGATCAACTCCTCCCATATACCGATTGTAGTCCAATCAGTACAATCAGTTCCCACACAAGCTTCCCACTAACTCCCAGAGTGGGGGGACATTCTGGAGGTTGGATGTGGGTGTCCCTCCCTTCATAAACTCTAAATCTGTGAGTGTACCCTGAGGTACTCTCACAGAGTTTGTAGAGTTTGATGCCGTACCTTGCCCTCTTACTTGGCAGGTACTGGCGAAATTGGTCTCCCCCTTTGAAGCTGACAAGGGATTCGTCAATGGAGATATATTTCCCTGGGATATATACCTCCGAAAATTTGGCCGCAAGATGATCAATGACCGGCCTAATTTTGTATAGGCGGTCGTAAGAGGGATCATCTTGGGGGGGGGGGGGGCACCTTGCATTATCGTTGTAATGCAGGAATTTGAGGATGGCATCAAAGCGATGCCTTGTCATGGCCATCCGGTGTACTGGAGTGTTATATAAAATATCCACACTCCAATACTGCCTAATTCGGGGGGTTTTAACTAGCCCCATGTGCAGCAGAAGACCCCAAAACGTGGTCATTTCTGCTGCATCAAGTGGGGTCCAGCTGTGGGATCCCGAAAAAAAAGAGGAGACGGGGTGCTGAGCCAGAAACTGCTGGGCGTACAAATTAGTTTGCACGACCATCAGACTTATCAGTTCTTCACTGAAAAAGAGCTTAAAAAAGTCTATTTCAGTGAAGCCTGAGGGGTCAAATTGGATTCCCGATTGTCCCACAAAATTGGGAATCTGTGGCTCAAAATTGGGGGGGAATGGGGTCCAGATGGGCTCACTTGTATGGTGGGGGCTGGGGTGGAGATGGGGTCACTGGGGTGGAGATCGGGGGAGGCTGCCCGAGGCGTTCGCCTTGGACGCCTTCGGCGCCTTGGGGGTTCATCATCGCTACATGAGGAAGAGGAGGAGGAGGTCGAAACGAGGAAAGTAGGATCTTCCTCTTCTCCCTCACTGGCTGTATCGGTGTCAGAGGCAATAAGAGCATATGCCTCTTCAGCCGAATACAGACGATGGGCCATTTTTTTAAGATTTAGATATGGGGGGTTATGTAAATCAGTAAAATTTATTTATGTGTAGTGTGTGTTTTTTACACTTACACTTTTCAAGGGAAAAAAAACCTGTGCCCACTTGTTGCTGATCAGTGAATAGTCACTGATCAGAACAAGAGAGACAGGGGGGATGGAAGAGGGGTGGGCAGGTGAGGGGCTGGGTGGCGGAGGAACTGTCTGAGTGGGCAAAGAGAGTCAGGGGGGAGAAGCTGGCACAGGGGTGGGCAGGTGAGGTGTCCAGGTGAGGGGGAGGGTGGCAGAGGAATGGTCTGAGTAGGCAAAGTGACTCAGGGGGGAGAGGCTGGTACAGGGGTGGGTCGGTGAGGTGGGCAGGTGAGGTCTGAGGGGGCAAAAAGAGGCAGAGGGACTGGGCAGCACGGACGCAAAAAAAGGGGGAAAAACGTATTTGTTAGAGAAAAAAAAGGGGCACACTTGTTGCTGATCAGTGATTAGTCACTGATCAGAACAAGAGAAACGGGGCGGTGGGTGGGGGTTGGAACAAAGAGGCAAGGGTGGAGGATGACACAGGGGTGGGCAGGTGAGGTGGGGGGGAACTGTCTGAGGGGGCAAAGAGGGGCAGAAAGAGAGGATGGCACAGGGGTGGGCAGGTGAGGCTGGTGGAGGAACGGTCTGAGGGGTCAAAAAGAGGCAGGGGGAGGCTGGCACAGGGGTGGGAAAGTGAGGTGGGCAGGTGAGGGGGCAGCACGGAGGAACGGTCTAAGGGGGGCAAAGAGAGGCAGGGGGACCGCTAGCAGCACAGAGGATGCTGCTAGCAGGATCTCCCTGCACACACTATGCCACCGACGGATGCGACAGCACGGGCAGCACGGAGCGGCGCAGGGGAAAACAAGGAAAAAATTATTTTTATTTTTTACAAAAAACAAAACAAAAATTGTGCCCACTTGTTGCTGATCAGTGATGAGTCACTGATCAGAACAAGAGAGACAGGAGCAGCAGCAGCAGTAGAACTACTGCTGCTGCTGCTGCTGCACAGTCACAAATTTCAGGGGATTAGCCAGGCAGCACACAGTGGGCACTGCTGGCTGATCACCCTGCACTATGCCACCAACGAGGCTGGCACAGATGGGGGGGAGCACAAAAACAGTGGGAGGGCACAGGGGAGAAGGAGAGGATGACAGGGGGGGGGGGGGAAGGAGAGGATGACAGGGGGGAGAAAAAGAGGAAGACAGGGGGGAGAAGAGGGGGAAGACAGGGGAGGAAGGGGGGGGGCAGAAGCTGATGGGAAGAGGGGGGGGAAGATGGCACAGGGGGGCGGATCTCACAGGTGGGCGGATGGCACAGGGGGGCGGATGGCACAGGGGGGCGCATCCCACAGTGGGGCGGATGGCACAGGGGAGCGATGGCACAGGGGGGCGATGGCACAGGGGTGAAGGGCAGATGGCACAGGGGAGGAGGTGGGGACAACGGGGCAGCAGCGGGCAAATCACAAACACCCTCTCTGCTCGCCGATCCTGACGAAAAGGAGGGCGAGCAGGGAGGGATCAATATTTAGAAACGCCCGCCTCGCGATCGGGGGGCGGGGGTCACGTGGCACACGGCCCCCGGCATAACCGTGATTGGTGCTGTCTCTGACAGCACCAATCACGGTTTATTAACGTCATACCGGCCCACAATGCACCGGTATCGCTGTGATTGGCTGCCCTTAATTGGCCAGCCAATCACAGCGATCGTGATGGCGTGGGGGATGTGATTTGGCGGTTGCAGGTGAGTAAAAGGTTGCTGCTGAAAGGATCAGCAGCGATCTTTAGTTTATATGTTATTATTAACCCCCTGCAGCCGCGGAATGCCCTGGACGTAAGGTTACATCATGGGTCGTCTGGGGCAGTGTTTCTCAACCTTTTCAAGCCAAGTACCCCCATGCGGCAAGAAGCTCCAGTAGAGTACCCCCAAGGATACGATTGATTATAATCTTTACCCCAGGGTAGAGTCATGGGTACGTTTTGCAGCAAAATCCGCTGTGATACTCTGTACTGTTATGGTATATGATTTTGCATTCTTGCAGCAGATTTTCATTCCGCTACCAGAATGTAGCCAGATACATCCCCATGTAGTCAGATACCTCCTCCATGTAGTCAGATACCTCCTCCATGTAGTCAGATACCTCCTCCATGTAGTCAGATACCTCCTCCATGTAGTCAGATACCTCCTCCATGTAATCAGATACCTCCTCCATGTAGTCAGATACCTCCCTATGTAGTCAGATACCTCCCCCATGTAGTCAGATATCTCCCCCATGTAGTCAGATACCTCCTCCATGTAGTCAGATACCTCCTCCATGTAGTCAGATACCTCCCCCATGTAGTCAGATATCTCCCCCATGTAACCAGATACCTCCCCCATGTAACCAGATACCTCCCCCATGTAGCCAGATACCTCCCCCATGTAGCCAGATACCTGCCCCATGTAGCCAGATACCTGCCCCATGTAGCCAGATACCTGCCCCATGTAGCCAGATACCTGCCCCATGTAGCCAGATACCTCCCCATGTAACCAGATACCTCCCCCATGTAGCCAGATACCTCCCCATGTAGTCAGATACCTCCCCCATGTAGCCAGATACCTCTCCCATGGAGCCAGATACCTCCCCATGTAGTTAGATACCTCCCCCATGTAGCCAGATACCTCCACCATGTAGCCAGATACCTCCCTCATGTAGCCAGATACCTCTTCATGTAACCAGATACCTCCCCCATGTAGCCAGATACCTCCCCCATGTAGCCAGATACCTCCCCCATGTAGCCAGATACCTACCCCCTGTAGCCAGATACCTCCCCCATGTAGTCAGATACCTCCCCCATGTAGTCAGATACCTCCCCCATGTAGTCAGATACTTCCCCCATGTAGTCAGATACTTCCCCCATCAGTCAGCTATCTCCCCCATGTAACCAGGTACCTCCCCCATGTAGCCAGGTACCTCTCCCATGTAGCCAGATACCTCCCCATGTAGTCAGTTACCTCCCCCATGTAGTCAGATACCTCCCCCATGTAACCAGATACCTCCCCCATGTAGCCAGATACCTCCCCCATGTAGTCAGATACCTCCCCCCATGAAGTCAGATACCTCCCCCATGTAGCCAGATACCTCCCCCATGTAGCCAGATACCTCTCCCATGTAGCCAGATACCTCCCCCCATTTAGTCAGATACCTTCTCCATGTAGCCAGATACCTCCTCCCCATGTAGCCAGATACCTCCCCATGTAACCAGATACCTCCCCCGTGTAGCCAGATACCTCCCCATGTAGTCAGATACCTCCCCCATCAGTCAGATATCTCCCCCATGTAGTTAGATACCTCCCCCATGTAGTCAGATACCTCCCCATGTTGTCAGATACCTCCCCAATGTAACCAAATACCTCATAAAGTTGTCAGCTACCTCCCCATGTAGTCAGATACCTCCCCAATGTAACCAGATACCTCATAAAGTTGTCAGATACCTCCCCATGTAGCCAGATACCTGCCCATGCAGTCAGATACCTCCCCCTATGTAGCCAGATACCTCCCCCATGTAGCCAGATACCTCCCCCATGTAGCCAGATGTTTTGATGGTTGATCTGATGTTGCTATTGATTAATGCTGAACTGAGAGAGGTGACGTCTTTTCCTCTCCATCCGGTCCAGGCCTCCACGATGATTTCTTGCAGCTACAGTTCTTTTCTTCAGAACCTGTAAGACAAACATCTTAGGCTCCGTACATTTCCAGCAACTTCCTTCCTTTTCTCCCCACCTATAGGCTCCCATACAGTAGTCATGGTGTCATGTGTAGTAAAGTGAGTAGATATGTGGGTTGCCCTCTGTATACAGGTAGCCCTACTGTGTCCACCATATAGTAATAATGTCTCCTGCTGTGCCCCCATACAGTAATAATGTCCCCTGCTGTGCTCTCCATTTAGTAATAATGTCCCCTGCTGTGCCCTCCATATAGCAATAGTACCCCCTACCCTCATAGTAATAATACCTCCCTCCCTACTGTGCCCCATAGTAAATGTCCCCTGCCCTGTCACATAGTAATGGCCCAAAACAAACTTCATACTCACCTAATATTAAAACTCTCTTGTCCAGCCACTGAGCCAGGAGAAGCAAAGTGAGCCATGGGCGGCAGAGTGAGGTCTGAAGAGGAGAGAGGAGGTGAAGGGGGAGAGAGGAGGAGAAGGGGCAAGAGAAGAGGAGAAGTGGAGAGAGGAGAAGGGGGGAGAGAAGAGGAGAAGGGAGGGAGAAAGGAGAAGTGGGGAGAGAGGAGGAAAGGGGGAAAAAAGTGGGAGAGAGGAGGTGAAAGAGGGAGGGGGGAGAGAAGAGGAGAAGGGGGGGGGGGGAGAGAGGAGAAGAGGGGTGAAAAGAGAAGAAGGGGGAGAGAGGAGATGACGGTGTGAGGGAGGAGAGAGGAGGAGAAGGGGGAAGAGAGTGGGAGAGAGGAGGTGAAAGAGGCAGGGAGGGGGGAGAGAGGAGATGATGGTGGGAGAGAGGAGGAGAAGGTGGGAGAGAGGAGGAGATGGGGGAGAGAGGAGAAGTGGGGACAGAGTAGGAGAAGGGAGGAGGAGAAGGGGGGAGAGGAGAAGGGGGGGAGACGAGATGAAGGTGGGAGAGAGGAGGAGAAGGGGGGAGAGAGGAGAAGGGGGGAGAAAATAGGAGAAGGGGTGAAAGGGAGGAGAGAGTGGGAGAGAGGAGGTGAAGGAGGGAGGGGGCACAGGGAAGGGGGGACAGAGGAGGATAAGGGGGGAGAGAGAAGTGGGGGAGAGGAGAAGGCGGGAGAAAAGAGGAGAAGTGGGGAGAGAGGAGAAGTGGGGAGAGAGGAGAAGTGGGGAGAGAGGAGGAGAAGAAAGGGGGAGAAGGGGGGAGAGAGGAGGAGAAGGGGGGAGAGAGGAGGAGAAGGGAGGGGAGAGAAGGAGAAGGGAGGGGAGAGAAGGAGAAGGGGGGAGAGAGGAGAAGGGGGGAGAGAGGAGAAGGGGGAGAGAGGAGAAGGGGGGAGAGAAGAGGAGAAGGGGGGAGAGAGGAGGAGAAGGGGGGAGAGAGGAGGAGAAGGGAGAGAGAGGAGAAGGGGGGGGGGGGAGGAGAAGTGGGGACAGAAGAGGAGAAGGGGGAGAAAGGGAGGGGGGACAGAGAAAGGGGGACAGAGGAGGAGGGAGGGGGGACAGAGGAGGAGAAGGGGGGAGAGAGAAGGGGGAGAAAAGAGGAGAAGTGGGGACAGAGGAGAAGTGGGGACAGAGGAGAAGGGGGGAGAGAGGAGAAGGGGGGAGAGAAGAGGAGAAGGGGGGAGAGAAGAGGAGAAGGGGGGAGAGAAGAGGAGAAGGGGGGAGAGAGGAGGAGAAAGTGGGAGAGAGGAGGAGGAGAGAGGGGGAGAAGGAGGAGAAGTGAGGGGAGAGAAGGAGAAGGGGGGAGAGAGGAGAAGAGGAGAAGGGGGGAGAAAAGAGGAGAAGGGGGAGAAAAGAGAAGGGGGAGAAAGGGAGGAGTGGGCGGGAGAGAGGAGGTGAAGGAGGGAGGGGGGACAGAGAAGGGAGGACAGAGGAGGAGAAGGGGGGACGGAAGAGGAGAAGGGGGGGAAGAGAGGAGGAGAAGGGAGGAGAGAGAAGAAGGGGGAGAAAAGAGGAGAAGGGGGGACAGAGGAGAAGGGGGGAGAGAGGAGGTGAAGGAGGAAGGGAGGGGGAGAAGGGTTGAATTTAGTGTTGGAGGCGCAATCGACCCCGGCGACCACCTGGTGCGCTGGCAGTGACACCCCTGGACCCCACTAAAATAAAATTTTGTTTTTAGTGCCGGTACACTGCTATCACTCAGCAGTGTCCCGGCACCTATCCCCGCGGCGGCTCTGATATCCCTCCTAGCTGCAGCAGCTCATCCGCAGCACCCGCGTGTGGGTGATGCTGCTGGGATGAAGAAGAGTAGTGAGAGCCGTTTCTTTAAGCCGGCGACCACGCATTGCGCCGGCAGTGACATCCCCCCACTCAGCTTGCTACAGGATGCCGACTCCCCTTCCCTCCCAGACCTCACTCTGCGGGTAGCAGCAGCCCGCGCTGCCCTTGGCTCAGCATCGATCGGGTCCCGGGATGGAGGACGCCGGTGCTATGCAGCCTCCGTGTCAGGGGCGCAATCACCAAGCGCTGCATAGCATCGGCGTCCTCCATCCCGGGACCCGATCGATGCTGAGCCAAGGGGAGCGCGGGCTGCTGCTACCCGCAGAGTGAGGTCCGGGAGGGAAGGGGAGTCGGCATCCTGTAGCAAGCTGAGCGGGGGGATGTCACTGCCGGCGCAATGCGTGGTCGCCGGCTTAAAGAAACGGCTCTCACTACTCTTCTTCATCCCAGCAGCATCACCCACACGCGGGTGCTGCGGATGAGCTGCTGCAGCTAGGAGGGTTATCAGAGCCGCCGCGGGGATAGGTGCCGGGACACTGCTGAGTGATAGCAGTGTCCCGGCACTAAAAACAAAATTTTATTTTCCCACCCCTTCCCCGCGTACCCCCTCAACTTGCGGCGCGTACCCCCTGGGGTACGCGTACCGCAGGTTGAGAAACCCTGGTCTAGGGGGTATAGGACCTCTGGCTGATGATGCTGCGGCTGTTTATGAACGGTGGCTGGGAAAAAAAAAAATACAGCTACAACATCCGGTTCTGGTTTGGTCTAACTTACCATAGGTTTATAAGGGTACATCCACACAGACCACATTTGCAGTAGATTTCACACTGCCAGTTTCACAGTGAAATCTTCTGCAATACTGATTTCTATTACAGTCTATGGCACTTCATTCTTAGGCTATGTTTACACTACGTAAGCTAAGTATTAATCACGGCCATCTTTGCCGATTTGCAACAACGGCTGTGATTACTACGCAGCTAGCGTAGTGCTGCCTAGTATACACGTCGGCCAAGATCCCTAGCGGGCTGTGAGAAACTGACATGTCAGTGAATAGCGTCCGCAAAAAACCCTGTCAGTTCACACAATGCATTGTGTGCAGCGGGGAATTCTGATGCGGGCGCACACGGATGCGCCTGGATCAGGACTCAGTGGCGCTAAAGATGATCTTTTCTGAGGTCTCTTACAGCGTCTAAACATGGCCTTAAGGCGGATTTTCGTTTTAAGTCTTTGTAGAATGTTTAGCTTCTGAAACGGTATATTATTTTGGCGCATGAAACAAGCAAAGAGCCGGGAACTAGTCATCTGGACTGTTACTAGTCACGGCTCTCTGCCTGTCAGCGAGCTCTGCGGGATGACTGACAGGAAAGAGGTCAGTTAGAACTTTTTTTAACGTACACAAAAATTCAGTCTACCACGTTTTTGTGCATGTTAAAAAAACAGATGCATTTTTTTTTCACCATGGAAAAATTTATCAAAACAGATGCACACCAATGCATCCGTTTTCCCATCCATTTTTTTCATCCCTTTTTTGGAAAAACAGATCCCAAAAACGTAGTGTGAACCCAGCCTTGGTAAATTCAGTAGGATCTGCACCAGTTACAAAGGTAGTGTGCCATGATTTACACCTGTTTGCAGTCATAAATCATGATAAACCAATGCACTCGGGACCCTTCAACCACAACACAACCACAACCTTTTTCAGAGTCGCCCTGTTGCCAAAATGGCCTAGAAACTGCCCTGCTGATGGGCACTGTGATCCTGTGGACCTCTTCCCCAATGGTGCTTGCGTCTGTCTTTCCCCTCCCTGTCTGCTAGGGAGCTTCCTGCTTAGGTTACTTGGCCGATCCTTAGGCCACAACTTTCGGATCCCAGAGGTATCCAGGGGTCCTAGTCAATCTTACCCCCCGAATTTAGGAAGATGGGTACAGAGGCCTCAGTTATCTCTGCTACCCAGTATGCTCAAGTCCTTTTGACTGCACACTGACTGGACTGAACACACACTGAACACTACTTCCTGTCACAGCTAGGTTGTATGAGGAGACTGCTCCTCCCTCTTTCTAGCACTTTCTGAAGCAGTTCCCACAGCAGTCAGTCGGTGTCGCTGTTGTGTGTGTGCAGTGAAAAGCATGTAACCCATTCTCTGCCTGCCAGTTACTGGTACAGAGAAATACACATAACAGTATAATATAAAACATGTTAACTCACAGAATAGGCAATAAACGTCTTGTAGCCAGGTGCCATCCTCAGCCCAGCCACAGGGGTTGCGCTCTGGGACACTACATAGGCACACATCTGCCCTGCTCATTCCTTCATGCTTCCTGCAGTCTCTGTCCGCCCTTGTGTTTCCCATCCTCTCTATTACTGTACAGTAACTTATATTATCACATATTCAGCTGTTTCTAAATCTTTGTTTCATTAGTTTTACATGTTATTCAGAATAATAAATCATTATTTTTGGGGTGTGAAACCAATTGTCTGCATTTCTATAATTTCTTATGGGACATTTTCCTTCGGTTTAAGATTGGATTTGGATTACAAGCACGGCCCCGGAACGAATTATGCTGGTAATCCAAGACACCACTGTATTACTGTAGTGATTTCCACTCTCTCCCTAATCAGCAGGTGGAGTGTTCTCAGCATACAGTGATTAGGACCATCTACACTACACTCCAAGTTTATCTGCCTAATGTGAAGTGTTCTGTTTACTCTATTGAACTTATGGTGACACCTAATGCTGCGTTTACACGGAACAATTATCGTGTGAATTTGCACGATAATGAATTCGAACAATAATCATACGTGTAAACGCAGCGAACGATCGAATGACGAGTGTGAAATCGTTCATTTTGATCTTTGAACATGTTCTTAAATCATCGTTCGCAAAAAATTCGCAGATCGTTCCATGTAAACAGTCGTTCACCGATTTTTCCTATGTGCGAGATAGGCTTAAGCGATCGCAAAACGATCAAAAAACGAAAAAAAAATTGTTACTTCGAAAACGTTAATCGTACGATCGGGAGAATTATCGCTCCGTGTATACGTAGCATAAGGCTCTATTATAAGAAGTGATAATCAGCCCAATCAGGCTGATTCCTCAGATTATTGCTTCGTGTAAGGCCCCGTTCCCACTGAGCAAAGCTAGCGGAATTCCGCGACGGAATTGTCCGCCGCGGAATGCCGTTAGCCTCCCGCTCATAATGGGAGTCTATGGGAGGCGCGCGCTCCTGCCCTGTCCGCGCTGAAGAATGAACATGTTCATTCTTCAGCGCGTATAGAGCAGCAGCGCGCGCCTCCCATAGACTCCCATTATGAGCGGGAGGCTAACGGCATTCCGCGGCGGACAATTCCGTCGCGGAATTCCGCTAGCTTTGCTCAGTGGGAACAGGGCCTAATAAAGACAATGATCAGCCGAAGAAATGATCATTGGCTGATAACTGTCTTTCAACCTGTTGAATAATCATCCGAAGTGCATCACTATGTGAAATAGCGAGACATTGCCAATGTCTGATAAATGTGTGAAAAACATAGTAAACTTTTTACATATCTGTTCATGCTCCCAATGTTCTTCTAGCTTCTGTCTGCTCCCTGCAGCTGCTGCTGGGACTTCTGAGAGTCTTTGCAGTGACAGGCTGCTCAGCCGGTCACTGGTTATGGCACTGTCCTGTCTCAGTTAGTGATTGGCTAAGCGGACTGTCACTTCAGAGACCAGTTCAGGTGTTCCGGCGGTGGTTGCAGGGAGCAGGTAAAAGCGACAAGTAACTCGGAGAGGTATGTATAAGGTTTTTTATTTTCCACTTAGGCTACGTTCACATCAGCGTTTGACCATCCAGCACCATTCCGTCTACCTTTTCCGTTTTGGAGTAAGCAAAACGGAAACTGTCGGATCCGTTAAAATCCCCATGGAATCCCATGATATATTAGTTTGCTCCGTTTGCCCTAATTGTGCTCCGTTTGCATGCAATCTGTTCAAGATCCATTTTTTTGAACGGAAGAAAAAATAGTGTTTGCAGTATTTTTCTTTCTGCTTAAAAAAACGGATCACGAACGGAAAGTGCACTTCCGTTTTTTTTTTACATTGTAGTCAATGAGGACGGATCCAAAACGGAAGGTATTTTCGTTCACATCCGTTTATTTTCATCCGTTTTTGCACTGAGCATGCGCAGAAGCAGCAAGAAACCAAAGAAGAAAAATAAACGGATAGAAAAACGGATGCTGACTGATGCAAACGGATGCAAACTGATGTACAAAAGTCAGTTTTTTTAAGCCAAAATACAAACGGACCATTAAAAAAAGATAAACATTTTGCAATCCGTTTGCATCAGTCTGCTCATCAGTTTATGCTCATCCGTTTAATTAATACAGACGGATCCGTTAGAAACAAAGAAAAACGCTAGTGTGGCCGAGCCCTTAAAGTGTCCCTGTCGTTATAACTTTCAAAAACTAAATCAACAGTAGATGTCATATAAAGCAAGTTTACGAGCAAGTTTTTTTTTTTAGCTATCATGAGAAACATGGCACTTTCTGTTTTCTGACTCTTTTTTTTTCCTCAAAGAGTCAGAAACCAAGAAGTCATGTGTATCCCAGGCCATCTGAGCGCTCACAGAGAGAAGGCAGTCATGTGTTTGATGGACACATTGAGCTGTGACTCTCTGTACTGGCCGGAATTCCTGTGTTTAGTCTGTTTTTTTCTACCAGCACAAGTCAGAAAATCTGCCTTCAGGAGACTGGACCTGGATTTCTGGTAAGTATAGCCTTGTTTTACAGCATGGTAAAAACAAAACCAATAATAATAAATGTATATTGCAAACGTGCTTTAGATTTTAGAGTTAGATTTTGACAGTTATAACGATAGGTACACTTTAAGGCAAAGGCTGCACGGACATCGCTAATGATAATCAAGCCGCTTAATAGGTTTAGTAAGCAAGCGCTCATCTAGCAGATTAACACTCGTTTATTTGGCAAATCGGGCCGTGTTATATGGCCTTTACAGTAGCTTGGGGTATTTTTAAAAATCTTGTTATTTATGAAAAACTATTTTTTTTGGCTGTAATTTATTATTATTTTGGTAGTAAATAAAATACAAAATATTGCAGTTTTACAAGCAAGGGCCCAATGATCAGGTTAAGCGAGTACCAATCTGCTAGGCACTGCGGCGGCTGCGGACTGCGGACGGGACTGCGCCGTGGCTACAGACTTAAGAGACAGGTTCGGAAGCGCTGGAGGTGGCTGTGGTGAGCTGGGAATCCCAGGAAGGATGCGTAGTGATGTGCGGTTGACAGACAATGATTTTTAAACTTGCTGAAAGACAAGGAATAGCCGTTGATCCTCGGATGATCTTTTCACAGGGCAATATCTGCCTGAATTGGCCTGATTTGGTAGATTAACGATTTGTGTAATAGGACCCTCAGGCTTCAATCTGGTGAATAGCATAGAAAACTTTTGTCTCTCTTGTTACGGCTGCTTTAAGGGGACGATGTTATCTGTAAGGTAGTAACATTATAATAATGGGTGGGGATTGGAATGGGATTGTTTTCTCAACACACCTAAATAAACAACTCTCAGGCAGACAGTGTATTTGTTACTGTCTTTGCACTACCTGCCTGTACAGTAGGGTACGTGACAGCCATCTGTTGGATGTCCAAGCACATATATGTCATATAGTGCAAAATCTGTGTACCTGGTTCCCACGCTCAGCATCAGTTTCTTCATGTGCATCGGCCCGTTATATGCACTGGAGGCCGGCCCGGCACCCCTAGTATAATGATATACCCTTAGTAATGCGCCCCCATTAGAATAAAACCTGACTGCGCCACCAAGGGGAGGGGATATTATAACACTGGGGGCGCCGGGCCTACTTCCAGTGCATAGAGCAGGCCGGTGAACAAGTAGAAACTAACGCAGAGTGCAGGAAACGGGCAACATTTTGAAAAATGGACCGCGCCACCAGGATCTTCACTGAACCTAAGCATCTTCATGAGCCTAAGAACCGCAACATTTGCAACAGACCCAACAACCGTAACATTTTTGGCCAGGGATGTGCACATTTATGAGACTTGAGTAATTATTATTATTATGAGTAATTTTATTATTGGCAAGAAAAAACACAAATGTAAAGACAGTCACTAAAAACCACATGGTCACAAAAAACGCACATTGTGAACACAATTTAAAACAATTAAAAACACTTGAACCTATGGCTCTGTCCTGCAAGCAGTAACGAGGCCTCATTTACTGGGAAATTTATTGTGTAGGAACTACAGTTGTATTTACCTGTGTGGGAGCTGTGGTTTAGGGGTGAATCACCGGTCTAGAAAGTAATGATAGCTTTTTTTTTCTGGGGTCGATTACCCTGATGGAAATAAAATATAGTTTTTTTTTTTCTCATTATTGTATCGTTTTTAAAAGTGCCAAGAATTCTCAATTAGGTCCAAATTAGTTTTAAAATTAATTTTTTATACAATGATAAGAAAAACTAAAAAATAGATAACTATATTTCATGTCTATCCAGAATCGAACCGAGCAAAAAAACCCCCCAAAAAAACAAGAATCTTCCCCAAAAGGATATGGCACTCGTATGTAGAGGTTTCAGGGTTACTTCCCAATCTTAAAGCGACTCTGCACCCACAATCTGTCCCCCTCAAACCACTTGTACCTTCGGATAGCTGCTTTTAATCCAAGATCTGTCCTGGGGTCAGTTCGGCAGGTGATGCAGTTATTGTCCAAAAAAACAACTTATAAACTTGCAACCTGGGTCAAATTGGTGTGGCCTAGCGTGTCTATGCTCTAGGCTTGTGACAACGTTCTGTCCCTCCTCCCCGCCCTCTTCATCATTAGGAATGCCCAAGACAGCATTTCTCCTATTCCTCACTTGTCTGAATACTGCACAGGGTCCTTAACAATCCAACACATGTGCAGTGTTCACACAGGTTATGAATAGGACAATTCTTGCCTGGGGCATTCCTTATGTTGAAGACAGCGAGGAGGAGTCATGGAGAGGCGTTGCAAGCCTAGGGCATAGACACTCTGGGCCACGCCAATTTGACACAGGGCTGCAAGTTTAAAAGTTGTTTTTAGGACAATAACTGCATCACCCGCCGAACGGACCCCAGGATAGATCTTGGATTAAAAGCAGCTATCCGAAGGTACAAGCGGTTTGGGGGGGGGGGGGGGGGAATGTGGGTACAGAGTCCCTTTAAATATAGAATAAGGTACTGGTTGGCTAGAGAGATGTCTTTAGTACAGTTCAATAGGGTAAGTTTCTTCCTGATTAGACCCAGTTGGCGTATGGTTCCTAGAAAGGCCCTAACTGGCTGATAATCAGCTAGTGTAAAAGTGTCACTGATCAGCTGATGAGCCAGAAAATGTAAAAACGTTAACGGTCACACAACTCCCTGTGTAAACAGAAGACGTGCAGCTGATAACAACGAACATTAATAGCCGCACAAATTATGCAGCGATTGTGTGCTGTGGCCATGTAATTTATTGTAGCTTGTAAAGGCACTGCAAACATGCACTGATCTCGCTGATTGCTGCTCACTTGCAGCTGCCGAAAATCTTTTAAGGGTACAAACACACTTGCCGTATCTGCAGCGAGTTTCTCGCTGCGAATATGCAGCGAAACTCGCTGCGGATCCCTTCCCTGTACTCTCAATGGTGCACAAACTCGCAGCAGGGATATACCCTAAATGTAAAAGAACCCTTAGGGCCCTATCTGGCCGGTAATTGTTTGGTGTAATAGCTCATGTTAAAAAATGTTGAAATATTACAATCACGATAATGACGACAAATAGGAGTGGTGGCAGAAGACCGCCATTCAGACCTGACAGGTCGGTGCCTGCGTCCTCCATTATATCGTTTCATGTAATACGGCCTTTACAGAATTTTTCCACTTCTGCCTAAAACGTCTGCACAGTATTGTATATAAGAATAAAGGGGACCAATTAAAAATCAAATATGGATTTAAAGATACAATGTAATATATTTATTTAAAGGTAAAATGCAGAACGGCACAACACCAGACCATAGAAGGTGTCAGCTGTTAAACGAAAAGATACAATAAGGTAATGTATGCAGCTTCAGAATCCCACACACTACTGGCAATGTACATAACATTGTAGTATACACTACACATAGTGACACCGAGACACAATGTAAAATTCTAAATTAAAGGAGTATTCTGCTCAAAAATAACTTTTTATTTGTTGCTACTTATTGTGAGACTAAATTCCTTTCATACTTGATATTATCTGTACAGTCTCCTTGCTCAGTTCTGAGCTGCTGCTTTCTGCTGAAGACATAAAAATCTGTGTGTGAGATTTTCTCCCCGTCTCCCCCCTCCCTGGCTGATGTAACCAAGACCCTATCTGCACATTTGTAGCAACTTTGTAATGCCAGGAGGGATAAACACAGTGAGTTTATCAGCAACGTAACCTCAGGGCTCTATTACACGGGACGATTATCGTGTGAAAAATCGTTATATCGTTCGAATTTAAACGATAATTGTTCTGTGTAATTGAAGGCAACAATCGAAAAATCGTTCGTATGTCGTTGATCGCTGATATAGATCTGAACCTTAAATTATCGTTAATCTATCGCTACTCGTTCGCTGTAATTCCACGTTCGTTCGCTCAAGTTCCGCATTTTTTCACTAATCATTCAGTGTAATAGCACATTGCCCATTGTTTTTTTGAGATCAGAAGGAATAAGCGATCGCAATAACGATCGTAATAACGATCGTATCTAACGACCATCGTTCTGTGTAATATGGTGAGTGATTTCAGGTTAATGATAAACACTCACGTTTGCGATCGTTTATTGTTAGTCGTTAATTGTTAAAAATCGCTCCGTGTAATAGGACTCTCAGTTTCATCCTCCCAGCATTACAAAGAGGCTACAAAGTTGCAGACAGGGACTTGTTTACATCAGCTGTTTCAGAAGGGAGGGGAGAGGAGGGAGAGAAAAAGAGAAAAGCTCAGACACAGATTTTTGTGTCTTCAGCAAATAGTAGCAGCTCAGAACTGGGGGAAGAAGACTGAATAGATAATAAAAAGTATGGAAGGAATTGTTAGTCTCACCATTGAGTGGAATACCCCTTTAAATACAAAAGAAGGACAATCTTCAACATACATAAAATAATAAAATGTATTAATCTTTTTGTTTTATCCGATTCACACTTAGCTTTTATTTACAAGGAGACATCTGTCCTTCCACTTTATCTTTGTGTTATATCTGTACTTACTGGTCCTGTCAAATCCGTAGGTGATGACCCAAGCTATTTGTGAACAGAACCTCTGGTATACTACATTATTCTAGTGTTATAGTGCCATAGAGTCAGAAATGCTAATTCCTGTTATAACAACGCTGCAGCTTCCATTGACTTATGTGTGACAACATGGCTACATAATTAAAAAAAATAAATTCCAAGAGATTAGATTAAGGCGTCATCATACATACAAATGCATTTAGTAATTGGGTCAAGCAGCCATTGTTTATAAACATGCTGTGAGAAAACTGATGATTACTGTGATACCATAAGAGCATTACATCTGTTATACGCCTGGAAGCAGCGCTCCATAGAGAATTGCATCTGACCAGTTTGTGGATCAGCAGAAGCTCTTTGGCCTGAGTTCATATGCTGATTCTAGGTATTAAACCTGTGATATTGTAGCCCCCCCACATGGCTCTGGATAATGATGACTATGTTCAGCACCTTTAAATAGTATGCAATTAAAGGGGATGTATCAGCTGTTTAGTTTTACTAATTTACCAAATACTAATATGATTTATTTTTCTGTGCAGATTTTATTCTGTTTGCTATTCATTATTATGGGGCTGCCATCTTAGCAGCTAACAGCATTTTGAGTTACGCTTTACAGCAGCTACATGAATCATAGGGAAGAATAGAATTTTACTTGACAAAATGTCATTCTGTACCATCACCTATTATCAGTGGTAGATCCTGTGATTCCCATACATAGGTCATCCCTTTCATATCACCTGTCTCCCAACCTGTGATGAAGAGGGGACAAATGAGAACTAAGCTGTGTACAACAGGAAGTAGAAGTGATACTCATGGCAAGAAGGAAAACTCTAATCAATGATAATAGTGAAAAATTTGGGATATATATATATATATATATATACAGCGGTGTCTTAGATTATGAGCATAATTTATTCCAATCATTCTTAAACCAATGCAAATTTTCCCATAAAAATCACTGAAATGCAGACAATTGGTTCCACACCCCAAAATAATGATTTATTATTCTGAACAATATGTAAAACAAACATTTAGAAATATCTGAATATGTGATATTATAACTTACTGTACAGTATAGCAATCAGCATATGGAGTATAATGTATAGTAACAGCATAAACCTGAAAAAACAGCAGCAGTTTGTAGATACAGGATGGGGAAGGGGTGTGTGCTCAGCATGGACCAATCAGGAAGTGAGATTTACAGGAAGACAGTGACAGAAACCTTTCCATACAGCAGTGTGGATGGCTGAGTGTGAGTGCAGGCACATTATAGCAACAGTGCGTATAGCTGAGTGTGAGTATAGGCACATTATAGCAGCAGTGCGTGTAGCTGAGTGTGAGTGCAGGCACATTATAGCAGCAGTGTGTATAGCTGAGTGTGAGTGCAGGCACATTATAGCAGGAATGGAGAGGATGGGAAACACATGATTTGGAAGGTGAGGGAGACTTCCTGGGTCAGAGTACAGTGCTATAGACCACGCTATGAAGACCATCCCCCTCCCCTGCTCCCACACAGTACAGGGAGCTCCTAAACCAAAGCAATGCTCTTAAACCAAGTTACAATTTAGAAAAATTGTGAACTCTTCTTGCAAAACACTCTCAATCCAAGTTACTCTTAAACCGAGGTACCACTGTACTACTAATATACATCATACTTGATATAGACAGATATCTAGCATGTATCTAGCTTTCCTTTAACTGGTTAGAGCTAGATGCTAAAACACGTTCTTGCCTTAGCTGTTTTTAACAGCATTTTAGAGACCAGGAAGTTTCAGTATGCAACAAAATAAGCATTATCAGCCACAAATACTTACATGTCAGACACTGACTTTTGTTGTGTTTGCATTTGTTAAAATTTAAGCAATGAAGTAGCTGCATAAAAATTAGCAACAATTCACCAATACATTTGTATAAGCTTAGTAAATTCCCCCCGTTTTTTTAGTTTTATTTTTGTATATTATAGCTGCTGCTTTAAATAGAAAACATAGTAAACACTGCCATCTCCTGGACATAATGTAAGAACTACATGGTACACATGGGATCAAAACTATAACTCTAAAGCAAGATGGTATTTGTATACAGAACAAAAAGAACACTGAATTTCTATAGCTTAAATACTGTCTGTAAAAACTCACTTTTTTATTCACATATTTTATGTCTTTATCTGTTCATACTTTGTGGTTTTTGTTGTTGTTGGGATTTACACTATATTGGCCCAGATTTATTGAGCTGCCTGAACCCTATATTGTCATGTTTTTTTCACAGCAACCAATCACAGTTCAGGTTTTCTATCTTAATCTTTATGTTCTTCAGACCAATCCTGAACAATGTGCAGTGTGGATGGAGCATTATCCTGCCAAAAAAGAGGCATCTACCATTAAAGAGTAACGCTGCCATAAGGGGCTGTATTTCATCTAATACATAGTGGAAATTGTAGGACACCAACCTGCCTGAGCTCTAGATTGGCATCTAACTTCTCCAGACATTGGGAGTCAAATGCTGAGCATTCGGGTAAAGAGAATGTTGCCAAACTGCTTGATAAGTTTGCTAAACACTATTTTCAAGTAAAGCATCATGCATTATCCCACTAGTATTTTAAGGGACGGCCTTAGGGTAGATGGCGCCCTGTGCAGAATTTGTCTTTGGCGCCCCCCCGGAGACGCAACACTATCAGAGTCAGTAGGACATGAGGCCACGATGCATATAGGGAGTGTACAATATAATGTGTAGCAAGTGCTCTGCTAATCAGTTACATTCAGTGACTCACAGGGGGCATCTTCTCTGATCAGAGTAATTCACTTTTGCTCTCCATTGAGCCCAAACCATCTTGAAGTCTTCTCCTGGCCATTAATCCTCTTTCTAGAATCTGCCAGAAAAAAATGTAGACTCCTTGCTCCTAGTTAGGTCCCCCTACATAGTAGTTAGGAATGCCCTTATATAGTAGTGATGGTGAACCTTGGCAGTCCAGCTGTTGCAAAACAATTCCCATCATACCTGAACAGCTAAAGCCATATCTTTGGTTGTCCAGGCATGATGGCAATTGTAGTTCTGCAACAGTTGGGGTGCTAAAGTTTGCCATAAATACTATATAGTATGGGCCCCTCTGTTCATATACTATGTCATATACTATGAGGCTCCCCCCACTGCAGTCCCCACATATCAAATTATCCCCTCCATGCCACCCCCATAAAGTATTATCCCCCAATGCAGTGATATATAATATCAGTCTCTGTTTAGCATCATAATTAATGCAAAAATAATCATAATTAATGATATAATCGATCTAATGACATCTTCGTTGACCCATTGATCCGTTTCATGGTGGATGAGACAAGATGGCTGTGTGAATAGAGAAGCTATAGGATAAAATCTCACTAAAGAGTTCAACTACCAAAGAACAAGTATATGGCCCCACACATCTTTTTTGACAGCCCTTCGAGTTCAAATAATGTCCATTATTTCAGCTCAAAATGATGGTTGTCCAGAAAGACAGCCATCAAACAGCCAACAAAAAGACGTGTGGTTGCAGCTTGAGGATAGTTTCACAATAAGTAAAAATTATGTTATTTTTGATGTTATTTGCTCAATGACAGATGTTATTATGAACAACTGCCATCATTTTTCCATAGTATGAACCTGGCCTAAAGCAGGAAAATAGACTGTAATGCAGTGTCTTGGTATTGGTGTGCCACTAAGTCCTATACCACCTGTTTTATGGTAACTCTGTCAGGTGTCAAACTCTGGAATGATGGGTGCCTTTCTGCACCATCACCACTTGGTGTCTCACTCTCCCCTGTTTGTCCAGCACAGCTGAAGGTAGAAAGGGTTAACTGTTCGGTTTATTTGCTCACTGTTTCAATCAATCAATCACTGGTGCAGGTACCTCACATACCATCCACCTATCACACTTCTTCCTTTTTATTAGCACTTTCCCCACCAATAGGAGGTTAGACCCAGTCACTCCTATATAAGCTAGTTAGTTCCTAGTGGGAAGGTCTTCTCTAGTGGATAGTGGAGAGAGCAAGACACGGACAGAGAGTTCCTGCTGCAGTTTGTGTTCAGGCTTGGCCAGGTGCGTAGCTAGGGGTTCAGCCTAGGGGGGGGCAAGTGAGTCTCATGGGCCCCCAACCAATCATGTTACCCATAGGGAACCTCTGTAGATGACAATGCTTTCCGAATAATAAAGGGTATTTTCTACTTCATTATTCATAGTGAACAGGGACTGAGAACAGTGGAAAAAAATTCTACATTTTACATATATAACCATGTACAAATCAAAGGGGTTATCCAGCATTGAAAAACATAGCTGCCTTTTTCCAGAAACAGCGCTACTCTCCTCTAAAGCTTGGATGTGGTAGTGCAGCTCCGTTCCACTAAAAGAGAATGGAACCAAGTTGTAGTACCACAAACAACACAGAGGAAGCTATGGCGCTGTTTCTGTTTTCTAAGTAGCCATCCATCCATTCTTCTATCTCTTTATCTCATATCTATCTGTCTAATATCTATTGGGCAGCATGAGGACTACACCATAGCTGATGGTCAATGACCAAATTAGCAACATCCAAAGGGGATACCCGCAGTACCAATATAGTAAATGTATAGTACAAATGCTGGGTAATAACAATATTTAGTCCCATGCAGTCTAAGGCAACTTTACTAAATAACCTATATACAAAACAGCCAGACTACTGCAACATAACTAAATGGAATAATGACTTAATTTATAAATCCATAGAAACAATACATGACAATACATCAAAATGTAGGAGAAATCAGCCCCGATAATCATATTGTAGAGGGCATATGAGAGAAGCCAATTTATGCCTCCATGTAGTATTTAGACCCAATTTTACCCCTCATATAGTTGACAGGGTCCCTCTATGCTCTCATATAGTAAAAAGGCCACCATCTATACCCTAACATAGTAGATTATCCCCCCTTGTTGCTCCATATAGAAGATAGACCCTCCCTGTGCACCCCCCTATAGTAGGCAGGCCCCTCTGTACCTTCATGTGGAAATTCAGTTTCTCTGTGCATCTATATGGTAGTTAGGCCTTCTGTGCTCCAATGTAGTAATCATTTCCAATTTCCCTCAGTTTCCATGAAGTGGTAGTTAGGGCACTGTGGGCTCTTATAGATGCTCTATCTAGCATTTAGACCTCTCTGTGCAGGCAATCCCCCCAAAAAGGTAGAATCCTCCATGTAGGCATCCCCTCCAGCACCATCTCATGTAGGTAATCCCCCCAGTATGCATCCACCCCCTCCCCCAGCAGTATTCTCCCTGGTAATCCTGGTGGTTAGACAACCCCACCACCACCACCACCACCACTTTGAGTAGACTGTACCTTCAAATTAAGTACCCCCTTTCAGTTAGCCAGCTTATCCCATACCCCAACCCTCATAGATAACATCCTTCCCAGGAGTTAGCCCCACCCACCCAGGTCTCCTCCTCTATAACTAAGGAAAAAAAGCCATACTTACCTGCTGTGTGGTTGCAGTACTGTAGTCTTCTAGTGTTAACTCTCTCCCTGCTCTCTGAGCACACGAGTGACATCACTCATGTCCCACAGCACTAAGGGAGGGAACAGCCTATTATAGCCACAACAGGGATTGGCAGGGTGGAGAGCCAATGCTTTCCTCGCCTTGTCAATCATCCTGCTGCATTAAATTGTATGTTCTATTTGTATACAAGTGCATACAACTAAATGGTCAGACACAACGATTAGTAGACGTGTGAACCCCTCCACCCCCCACCCCCCCCCAAGAGCACTGGTTGCTGGCCAGGGGCCACCTACAGCCAATAGACATTTGTTAAGTCTGTCTGCAAAAGCAATAACTTTTGCCAACAGCATTAACTGGCCAAATCTTAAGTGGGCCCCCTGCCTGTGTGGGCCCGGGAGCTGCCGTCCCCTCTGCCCCCACCAAATTACACTACTGGGACTGGCCCAGGGCCAGCGCCCTTGTCAGGAACCACAGCCAAAGATTCTTTATAAGAGACTCTAAACAAATAAAGATGCAGTGCTAAACTAAAAAGGTGGGTTAACTGTCACCTGGGTCAACCTTGCCTATGCCTGGGATCCTTCTTACGAGTCAGGACAATCTGTAACGTCAAGGAATTGATCTTCAGTGGGCCTCAGGCAATTCCAAACAATTGCAATTAATTGGGTGCATAATTTTAAACTATTATATACAAATGGGGCCAAAGGGACCATAAATCTCACCCAGATCAATAGGATTATTACATTATTTTAAATGGGCAAAATCTGGGTAAGAGTTTTGGGCCCTTTGGCCCTATTTGTATATAATAGTGTGTAAATATGGAAATGATCACTGCTAATGTTCTTTCATTGTGATTGGCTGCCAGGGAGACTTGACATAGGGAGAAGAGATGCCACAGTTGGATGTGACTTGGCTGTTCTTATTGCCCTGAAAACACTCAAAACCACTAGTTTATATGAATCAATGGACATCAGAGAGAAAAAAGTTTTATAGCCACACTTTACTTCTCTTTAGACGAAAAGAAACACACAGAAACAAATAGGTAAAGTAAATTACAAAGAATATTTTATTGTCTAGAGTTGTGTTTTTAATCCTTAAAATCAGAGTTTTATCATATATGGTGACGTTATTGTGTCTGTGTATAGAAAACAAGAGCAAACTGACACTGTGGACAACACAGAAGTGACATACATAATGTCTTTGCTGGGCAAAGTGCTTCCTTCAGAAGGACATGTCTTACATAAGCAGAGCAGTAACTCTTTGGTCGGGTCCAGACAGTGTCGATTCACACAGTGCTATGGATTTCCCCCATATACATTAAAAGGGGAACTCTGACAATTTTCTTTTCTTTAAAATTAACTGGTTATAGAAACACTCATTCCAGAGAGAAAAGCCTGTAACTTTTCACTGCAGCATTAACCCTTTGAGGACCAGGCCCAAAATGACCCAGTGGACCACGCAAATTTTGATTTTGCTCTTTCGTTTTTCCCTCCTCCCTTTCTAAGAGCACTAGCACTTTCAGTTTTCTATTTACAAGGCCATGTAATGGCTTGTTTGTTACAGGAATAGTTGTACTTTGTAATGGCGTCTTTCATTTTACCATAACATGTATGGCGGAATCCCAAATATATTATCTATGAAGATATAAATAGGTGAAATCGTAAAAAAGAATGCAATATGGTAACGTTTGGGTGGTTCCTGTGTCTACATAATGCACTATATGGTAACAGCGACATGACACTATTATTCTATAGGTCAGCCCGAACACAACCATATGCAGGTTACACAGATTCTCTAATGTTAAATATATTTTTTTAATGAAATCCTTTTTTTTGGCAATTAATTATTAATAAAATGGGCCTATTGTGACGCTTATAACAGTTTTATTTTTTCACCTACGGGGCTGTATGGGGTGTCATTTTTTCCGCCATGATCTCTAGTTTTTATTAAAACCATATTTGTGAAGATCGGACGTATTGATTACTTTTTATTAATTTTTTTTAAATATAATGTAACAAAATCGGTAATCCGCACACTTTTTTCCCTCTTTTCGTGTACGCCGTTCGCCGTTCACAATGACGCTTGTTATATTTTAATAAATCGGACAATTATGCACGCTACGGTATATTATATGTTTATTTATTTATTTTTATATGTTTTATTTATATAATGGGAAAGGGGGGTGATTTCAACTTTTTTGGGGGGAGGGGCTTTGGGGTATTGTATTGGTCATTTTAACTTTTTTTTTTTTATACATTTTAAGTCCCTTTAGGGGACTTGTACATTCTTTAGTTTCATTTTCTACACCGATCATTGCTATGCCATAGGAAGCGCGCTCCGCTCCGCTATGAAGCTTCATAGCTCAGGACGTGCCGGTACGTCCAGGGTCGTCTAGGGGTTAAAGGGGTACTCTGACGAAAAAAAGCTTTTCTTTAAGTAAACTGATGTCAGAAAGTTATATAGATTTGTAATTTACTTCTATTTAAAAATCTTCAAGTCTTTCAGTACTTATCCACTGCTGTATGCCCTGCAGGAAGTGTTGTATTCTTTATAGTCTGACATAGTGCTCTGCTGCCACATCTGTCCATGTCAGGAACTGTCCAGAGGATTAGCAAGTCTCCAGAGAAAACCTCACCTGTCATGGACAGAGGTGGCAGCAGAGGGCGCAGTGTCAGACTGGAAAGAATACACCTCTAATAAGTACTAGAAGACTTGAGATTTTTAAATAGAAGTAAATTACAAATCTATGTAACTTCCTGACACCAGTTCGCCAGAGTACCCCTTTAATGCTGCAGTGAAAAGTTACTGACTTTTCTCAATGAAAAGACAGTGCTCCAGATTTCAAATCCAGCAGCACGATCTGATTTCCGAGCAGATTTTCCAGCACCGGTGGATGAAGTTTGGAATTCGCTCTGTCGATCTGCCAAAAAGTCCTCCACCT
This sequence comes from Dendropsophus ebraccatus, assembly GCF_027789765.1. Taxonomy (NCBI): domain Eukaryota; kingdom Metazoa; phylum Chordata; class Amphibia; order Anura; family Hylidae; genus Dendropsophus; species Dendropsophus ebraccatus. Next base: position 111,485,728 of record NC_091460.1, read on the forward strand.
CTGGACCCGGCCCTTTAGTGCCAGCGAACAACGTGTTTTAGGCACTTCATAATACAGTGAGCCTGGCACGTGTCACAACAACATAAAAACATGGCTATACAGGCTTCTTATTGGCACACTCTTTGAAGAGGTTTGGCTATATTTACTATAGTGGTTCAGCCAGATCCAAATTCATATTCTAAAATACCAATTTTTTGCCAAATCTTGCAAGTCACTTTATGTAAACAACAAATAAAAAAAAATCAATAAAATAGGTCATCTTACGTGGGACATCAGATTTTAGTTACATTTCTTTACAACGTACAGTACAAAAAGGATTCGTCTACAGCAGAATACAGGTTAGCGTATATACAAAACTTACATCATTCACTCGTAAAAATGAATTTTTATAAATAGCAATAATTTGAAGGCAAAGTCATTTAAGGCATTTGTTAGTTATTTTGGAGTAATTTATTGTTTTTCTGTTCCATCCATTAGTTGCTTGTAGAAGTTTATTGTTTCCAGTAGCGCCTATCACTTGTAGGGTAGGAGGAGGCAACGAGACAGAGTGTGGTTATGTCCTTCACCACAATGGTGACATCTATACCAAAGGCTTCCTTACTTGGTACATTTGTCTTCAGATGTAAAATGCAGAGTCAGTACCTGGACTGTAACACCATAAGGATTTTACTAATACCGTTACCTATCGAAGTCCTGTGTAGTTTGATGATACCGTTAAAGAGATGTGATCAGTGGTGGAAGCATTTTTACATTCCCCGAAGACGCTGAAGGCACTTTTCGGCTGGCTATGAAATCCGTAGGTAAACTTTCCAACAGGCAATTCAGTTGCTCCTGGCCGAGTTTAATCTTATCGTCCAACTCTCTCTGTTCAAGAAGAAGGGCTGATTTCATCTTCACAAAATGCTGGTAGTCTTGAAATTGTTCACCGGTGAGGTAGTTCCCTAAGATGTCTGTCACCAATTTCTCGCGACGATCCAAGTTCTCCTTCAGTTCTCGAGCATCTTCATGCTGTCCGCAAAGTTGCTTTTTCTTTTCATTCCAGGTGTTCTGAAAATTAATTTTTACAAGAATGGGATTAGTAGTTGCTAAAGTGAAACAAGATATCTGTCATTCCTATGCATTTTGTGAATACCCTACTGAAAGGAGACACATTTCTATGGATATAAAGCAGGATTTCACTGATGGTCTTTCAAATAATATGTAAAGCTGTCCATACATATTATATTAAAGTTAGTAGAACCCCCCCATTAAGAGTTAAGTGAACAAGTTAAAATGTTTGGGTTCGGCAAAATTATCTGAACCCGAATTCTCTGCGTTTGATTCCCCGCGGCTTCAGAAGTTGGATGCCTGTGGCTGGATCTATATATTCCAGGACTCCCTAGGGTGGCATCCAAATTCTGGAGCTGCGGGGAATGAAACCCTGAGGATTCGAGTTTAGATAATGTTGACCAACCTGAACATTTTGACAGATTTGCTCAATACTATCCACTATGTTTTTAAGTATTAAGATGCATTTGCTATCCTTTGATTCCTCTCTTTTCCATTATGTAACTATATTTGAATAGAAGAATCACTGACCGTGGCACTGTTCCGCCTCGAACAGTCATTGGCTAAGTGGCCTGTCACTGTACAAATGGGTTCAGAAGTGCAAGCGTTGGCTGTGGGCGGGGAACGCAGAATGTTGTCAGGAGAACACCGGGGAGTGTGGACGGATAAGCAACATCTTTATTATTTCCCGTATCTTTACATTAGCTGTGGGGCGCATATCAGCTATTACACGGGGCAATGTGCGGTTGGCTGTTAATAATTTTCAAATATGTTGAAAAACAATGATCAGCCCATGATCTGCTCCCCAGATGATCTTTGTCTTTAATTCACGGAGTGATATTTGCCCGAAGCAGCCTGATTTGGCAGATAATTTCTGTGTGTAATAGGGTCCTACACTACATCTCTACTCCCTGAGACTGGCTTCTGCTTAAAGTGCATTTCTCTTCTTTTTCTATTCATTTTGTTATTTTTAGGTGTAATATTCAAAATGTTTAATTAAAAAAAAAGTTTTCAGACATATAAAAAGAAATGTTATAATGCACCATTTTCCTAGCTTTCAAAAATAAGACCCTATAGTACATAAAAAGACTAAAAAAACATTATTAGTAGAGATGAGCGAACCTCGAGCATGCTCAAATCGATCCGAACCCGAACTTTCGGCATTTGATTAGCGGTGGCTGCTGAACTTGGATTAAGCCCTAAGGCTATGTGAAAAACATGGATATAGTCATTGGCTGTATCCATGTTTTCCAGACAACCTTAGAGCTTTATCCAAGTTCAGCAGCCACCGCTAATCAAATACCGAACGTTCGGGTTCGGATCGGCTCATCTCTAATTATTAGTATTGCCTTATGGTCAAATAAAGACTAATTATAAAATAATAGCAATACTATCTTAATAAATACTAAATGATATATACTGAACATCAACATCAAATCAGAATATTGTACTGTATATTATAAACAGCATGAAGAGAGATTATTTAGTAGGAGCACCAAGAATTATTGCATGGAGAAGCTGGCAGTGAAGTAGACCCTACCCACTACAATATAATGCTTACCCGTTCTTCGGCATTGGCATCTTGTCCTAATGTGCTGAGTACATTTTCCACCTTGGCCAAGCGTCCTGAGAGTGATAGTAGAAGATTCACCACCTTGTCCAGATCACCGATGAACATCTTATACTTGTCAAACTCATTAGGTTTACAGAGTTTCTCTACCAAGACCTCCACCTCTTCTCCTAAGCTGTTGTTGAGGTTAATGTCAACCAGAAGACTTTCTTTGGCATGCTTCAAAATCTCAAGTTTATGGTTAAGGCTGGCAATTAATTCAGCCTGTGAACATAAAGAAAGATAATAGAAAATAAAAATGAATGAATTTGACTGTCCCTTGGGCCAAAGTCATCAAAATGGTGGATTTGGCATAATAAATTTCTCACTGGACATGCAAGACACATCTTCTTAAACTACTGCTTACGAGCTGTACGTATAAATCAATACTTTGCAACAAAGAATAGTCCACACAGTTGTATATTTGCCCTTGAGTTTTTTTTTTATCCCTTGAGGGTCTTAAGGATATTACAATATTAGGCTGGGTTCACACTACAAATATTTCAGTCAGTATTGTTATCCTCATATTGCAATCAAAACCAGGAGTGGAATAAAAACACAGAAAGGCTCTGTTCACACAATGGTGAAATTGAGTGAATGGCCGCCATATAACAGTAAATAACTGCCATTATTTCAATACAACAGCCGTTGTTTTAAAATAACAGCAAATATTTGCCATTAAATGGCGGCCATCCACTCAATTTCAACATTGTGTGAACAGATCCTTCTGTGTTTTTATTCCACTCCTGGTTTTGGTTGCAATATGAGGACCACAATACTGACTGAAATATACGTAGTGTGAACCCAGCCTTATAGTGGAGGTAGTGGGGGGGACCGTATCCATGTTTTCCCAGACACCTTAGGGCCAAACAATCGGACATGCTTAACTCTACCGATTTATGTGTTGTTTTTTTTTTAATGGAGCATTTGCAAGGATAGACATGTTTTTGTTTCCCTTTTTTTTTTCAAATTTATGAACTTTTTTTTTAGATTTTTTTAAAGCGAATGTACCAGCTGAAGTAGTGATTTTTCCCCCCCACTATCTAGTTGGTGCCGGCGTGGTCCATTTTTCAAAACACTACCAGGTTCCTGTGATCTGCGCCGTTCTCTTCTGCTCTATGCGCTGGAGGTGGGCTCAGCACCTCCAGTGTAATGATATTCCCTCCCCTCAGGGACGTGTCTCCATTAGAATCAAGCCTGGCTGCGTCACGGAGGGGAAGGGATATCATTACACTGAGGGCATTGAACCACCTACAGTGCATAGAGCACGCTGGTGCACATGAAGAGAACGCCACTGATCGCAGCAACCAGGCGGTGTTTTAAAAAACTAACCGCGCCACTGGGATTTCCACGCCGGTGACAACCAGATAGGGAAAAAAAAATTCACTACTGGAACTGGTACATTCACTTTAAGCCCCACTAAGAGACTGCAATATAAGATTAAAGACGCTGTCTGGTTTAGACTATAGTCTTTCAGATTGTGACTCCCTGGAGATAAGTGGCTCGCTACATAGATACACAAGAAATTTATTGTGTCACTACTGTTTCTACAGCAGAGCAGTATCAATATTAATGAATAAACATTGTTGGGGGCCTCACAAATAATGTACTTCCTCCAAAGCTTTCTTCTGCCCAATTCCACTGTAAACATTCATGCTGAGGGTACATATTTATTTTAACAGCACCTTTTTTCCACAGCTTCTTGTTGGGGAACATTGGGGAAGAGTTAGGGCAATATTCACTTTCCCTTATGTGTATGGTGAGCTTAAAAGTGAGAATGCAATAGTAAGCAATTTTGTAAATTTTGCTTTACATTAATTGCATTCTTTTGTATTTTGACCCCTTTCTTTCCCTGTAGAGTAGACAGCTCGTTGCCAAGATTGCCTAGGCCAGGATCCTCAGGAGCTGATAAGTACGATTTTACTCCCTCTATGTCTCCTACTGAATTTACACGTGTCACCAGGGACAATCCACAAGCCCTGGAGATGTGTGTAACCTCAGTGGGAGACACTGATTCAGAGCAGCATTGCTGCGTCCCATCCTTGTTCCCTCTATGCGATCCAGGAAATAAGGTGGTCGCTGAAAGAGTGCGGAAAGGTAGGAATAGGCTGTTAGTTATGTCCTATAGCATAAATTTCAAGAGTCCACAGCTCCTAAAAACTTGTAAGCTTTATTGGAGATACATTAAAAATCCCACACTGTTAAAAAGCGCCGACGCGTTGCGGAGGAAGACATCCTTAATCATGGCAAAGGTAAGGTATACAGCTTGTAGCTTTATATTGTGAAATGTACCTCCCCCAATAGGACACTCCCACAGCCGTGGGTCCGTGGCCATTGGGAAACCACATGATTCACATCACAAATGAGTGAGAAAACCCGATATAGACTAACCTAGTACAATCTAATATATGAAAAATAAATCAGTTTTTAAGTTCATTCCTTGTGGATATCTCGTAGCCAGATTGAGAATCCAGAACGCCTCCCTTTTTCTCAGGAGGTGCGTCCAGTCACCCCCCCTCTGGGGTTTGTATACCTTTTCAATGGCACAGATATTAAGGCTATTAACATTACCCCCGACATGGACTTTTTTCCAAAACCTGGGTGCGATGTGTCACGAATGTCACTTAAATGTTCCCCTATACGGGTTTTGAGTTTCCTGATGGTAGAACCAACGTATTGTTTGTTACATGCCGTACAATTAGCTAAATAAACTATGTGTGTGGTTTCACAATTCATGAAATTTTTTTATCTTGAAGGTACGACCTGTTGCACAAGAATTGAATGTGTTTTGTTTTTTAGCATGGGGACACACTGGACATCTTGGTAGTGTACATTTGTAAAAACCCTCTGTCCTTAGCCAGTGTGATTGTGTGCCTGTATTGTTGGCTTTTTTCAATACACTGGGCGAGAGGAGGTTGCCAATGGTGACCCCTCTTCTAGCTACATATCGCACTCCAGCTGTTAGTATATGTTCACACTTGTTATCTTGAAACAATATTGGTAAGTACTTGTGAATCATTTTTTGTATGTCTCTAAATTGTGGGCTATATTGAGTCCAAAAAGTTAATGAATTAGATGTTTTGATGTCTTTGTGATTGTTTGTTGGATGTTTTTTTCTATCTTGTAGGTGGTGAGTTCTATCCTTTGTTTTTGCTATGTTCCTTGCTCTGTCTATGTAGTGTTATTTGTACCCTCTGGCTTTTAATCTGTTTGTTAAATCTAAAGTGGCTTGTGTATACGTGTTGTTATCTGAGCAGTTTCGACGTGCTCGTATGAACTCTCCAATCAGCAAATTTTTGATTACGTGTAGTGGATATTCACTTTCGGCATGGAGTATGCCGTTTCCGGAACTTGGTTTCCTGTATAATGTGGATGTAATTTTGCCCTGTTCTAATGTTAGTTTGCATTTCCCTAATTTGAGACTGGTCATAGGGTCATTAGACATAGGGGGGTATTGGGAAGGGAGATTATTTAGAATATTGTTTTTGTCACATGGATAACCCCTTTAGCTATGAGTGGAATACCCCTTTAAGTTCTAAACATTAAAAATGCCTCCTTATTACCGCTGACAAAGTTCAAATTAATATAATATGTCCCAGCTGGATTACCTAAATTCTTTACTCGGAAATGATTACATGAAACATAGAGCTAGCAGTGAAACAAAGTCTTTCAGTCACTATGAGTGTCTAGTCAGCACACCATGCATCATCCACATAATAAGAGGCAGCACCTCATTAGCTGTGAGACCTGGATCTTTGCCACATTCAGAAAAAGACATCAATTTTTGCCCTCAAGTACAAGCGCTGTCTGTTATATCCATCACATGACTGCGTGCTACATACATGATGTACAAGGCCTTGTGTTTTACTTTAAAGAATACATTTTGCTTCCACAATGCAGGCATACATAAAGCTATTGTGCACTCAATACTAAAAGGGCTTTGATTACCCGAAGGAAGGTCTTTCCTATTGGTTACCCTAGTAATGACTATGCCCATTTCCTTTATGTACAGCACAAGGACCAGGCCAATGTAATTAACAGCATGACACTAAGCATTTAGATCACTTTCTGCACGCACATGTGGACTGCCCCCTATAGGAGTCGCACGGTTGACTCTCTCCTGTCATAGAGGTGGTCTGTGGTGACACAGGCAGCAAACATTTCTGATTTGTATTGAATTATAAAATTGGAGGTTTATGGCACATTGCTTTATATTATGTGTAAAGCGAATGTACCATTTCTTAAGTGAATTTCTTTTTTCACTACCTTATCAACGCTGCAAAGAAGACCTGTGGTCCATTTTTTAAAAAGCTGCCTGTTTCCTGTGCTCAACGACGATTTTTTCATGTGCACGGCCCACTCTATGCATGGGCCCCGCGCCCCCAGTGTAATGATACTCCTCCCCTTGGTGACGCGCCGCTATTAGAATGAAACCTGGCAGTGCCTCCAAGGAGATATTGATACACTGGGAATGCCAACCCATCTCCAGTGCGCAGAGCGGTATACATGAAGAAACCGGTGCTGAGCATGGGAACCATGTGGCTTTTTAAAAAGTGCGCTTTAACAACCATTACAACTGCTACAATAAACTACAAAACTGTAGGTAACACTGCTTATAGCCTAAGGGCCGAATTACATGGCCTGACCTCTGCTAGATCGGTGCTCGCTTAGGCTAGGTTCACACTACGTAAATTAACGGCCGTTGTTTAATTTTGCTTCCTAGCCTGTTTCTAAGTGGGCTGAAACAGGTCATTTATTTGGAATTCTGCGCTCAGCCCAATAAAGCACACAGAAAATGTTTAATTTCAAAATCAAGTTTCATTCAGCTGAAATAAGTATTCCGTGCGCAGAACATTACCAGCTGGAAATAATTGACATGTTCATTTTTCACGGGGCCGTATAAATAACGGCCGTTGTCTGATATGTAGTGTGCATTGTACGACTGTAGTTCGTATATATTGCAGCCATGGTATAAACCTCAAAACAACGGCCATAGTTTTGCGGCGAGGACTACGGCCGTAGTTTTACGTAGTGTGAACATAGCTCTAGGGTGCACACTACGGATTCCACAGCTCTTGGCCACGCGTATCCACCGGTCCCATAGACTCCATTCTATGGTCAGGCAGATTCTGCCATCCGCCCAAAGAATGAACAGGTTCATAGTCTATGGCACAGGGGGAGATGCGCGTGGCCGCGAGCTACAGAATCCGCAGTGGGTGATCCACCCAGGTTCCATAGTGTGCACATACCCTAACTGAGCAAACACACAGCTCGATTATTGTGCAGAAAGCGCTGTCCGTGCAGCTCTTGCGTTTTAAATAAAAAATTTCCCCCCACTGTTCTGTAGCCTTTTGCACGAGTACCCCGCTCTCCGCTGACGCTTCTGTCCTAGTCTCTACAGTGACAGGCTGCTCAGCCAATCACAGGCCAGGGGCTGATGATTTTTAAGCAAATTTATAGAACAGTTATCAGTCAACACTTAACTCTTCAGCTGATCGTTGTCTTTAATACACAAAGCGATAATCTGCTGAATCAACCTGATTTGGCAGATTATCACTCAGTTTAATAGGGCCCGTACAGTTCAGGTTCAGACGTATATTGGCGAACCCAAAATTTTGGCAAGTTTGCTGATCACCAGTGATAACCCAACCTGCCCAATCCTGGTTTGTCCTGACATGTAACCAGGGTGATACAGTCGGCAGATAGTTGGGATGATCTTTTGATGCTAGTCTTATTAATAGCAAATAATTATCTTTTTTTTTGCCAAGAACAATTCTTTACCTTCTTTTCATTCACTTCAAGGTGCTCCACTCCTCGTGCTCCTTCTGAGTGTATGTCTGTGATTCTTTTCAGAAGTTCAGCTTTGGGAGCAGACATTGAATAGAACATAGACGACCTTATTCCGTTCTCTGCAGGAATATTCTTATTGTCTGACCTATACATAAAAACATGCATGTGGGTCACAGACGGCAAGGGGGAAAGTGACTTTTCAACAGTACAAACACAACAAATATGACTGATATATCTTACAATGTACACAGTATATCATGAGACTAGAAGCACTCTGCTCTGCAACTATTCTGCTTTTCCTGGATCCTGACTGCCTGCATTGTTTCCTGCTGTTTAGACCTGATATTATTATCCTGGTTTGAACTTGGCATGTGTGTATTTGCCTCTGGTTCTCTTCTGATGTTGACCTATGGTTCTGAACCCTAATTAATGCTGTGACTAGGGATGGTCCGAAACTGCTGAGGTTCGGGTTCGTATGAACCCGAACGCTCGGCATCAGATTCCCGCTGTCTGCCCACTCTGTGGAGCGGGTGGATACAGCGGGAGGACCGCCTGGAAAACTAGGATACAGCCTATGGTTATGGCTGTATCCCAGTTTTCCAGGCGGTCCTCCCGCTGTATCCACCCTCTCCACGGAGCGGCCAGACAGTGGGAATCATTACTGAGAGTTCGGGTTCGTATGAACCCAAACCAAACTCGGTTGGGACCATCCCTAGCTGTGACTATTCTCTGAATAGTCAAACCTTGTATATTGTGAAATAGTATATCTGCCGTTGTGTGAACATACCCTTGTTTTAAAGATTTATGGCGTTGTCTGCTTCTTTGCAGCAGTGCCCTAAAATAGCTGTTTTATTTCTCAAAAGCAGCCCCAAATCTTTTTTTTATTTTTTTTTTATTTTGTTGGCTGATTGGGCTCCCAGAACACGTGCACGCACCTGACAGACGGCTCTCCGGTGGTGTCGGGGGATCTGGGCTCTGGGTACTGGTATCTGGTAAAATGCATTTGGGTACTGCACGTGAGGCAGGGGGAGTGCCATGAACTAGTCATCTGGGCTGTGACTAGTCACGGCCCTCTGTCCTGTCCTGGGATGATTGACAGAACTCCCTGACAGGACAGAGAATGCTGGACAGCAACTAAATGATTAATTACCACAATTCAGTGATGCAGTAACACAATGAAAATGCATGTGTGAACACAGCCATATGCATTCAAACTTTACAGTCCTAAAACTACCTACTAGGGGCATGCTGAAGGGAGGGGGGTAACTAGCTATTAGGGGCATGCTGAAAGGAGGGGTTTAAATATCTATTAGGGGAATGCTGGAGGGAGGGGGGGGGGGGTAACTACCTACTAGGGGCATGCTGGAGGTAGGGGGCAACTACTAGTACTGTTCTGTATTTTATTGCATTGATCAAACTGCACTTTTCAATGCTATAACTGTAGTAACTGTAGAGTGCTGTAGTAAATTTTTGCTATTTATTGGTGGGTGCTGGAACCAATTGAACACATTTACATTATTTTCTAAGGGAAAACACTGCTCAGTTCTCAAACTTCCTTCCGAAATCAATTAACGTTGAGAACACAGGTACCTCTTGCATATGTCTTTAGCTGTCATGTCAACCTCTACCAGAAGATGGCACTGTACTGCCAGTTTCTGAGAATCATATTTCTCTCTCTTGAGTGTGTACACTCTTGAATACAAAGCCAGGACCAGATCGCAAATATGTATATAGATATATAGAAAAGCCTAATAGAAGACTGAGATTTCTCCTCTTTTGAAGTCCTTTCCTGGCTTTGTATTCAATTACTGCAGTTAAAAACTTGAATATGTGAACACACCTTAAGCAACCATGTATGAATTGAAGGATAAGTAATTCAGAAGAGAAACTCTCTTAAGGCTTAATACCCTAAAATTGGGAAACACACGGCAGTATATATATAGTACATTCTACTTTTCAGAAATATCCTAAATTCTGGTTTAAGGTTAATAAATGGAACTGTATTAAATTTTTTAACAAACAATTTTCACTATTTTCCGTCTGTCACTGATTAAAAGGATCCATGTGTAATGATAAGCGTTTACTACTATGGTCTTCTAGCTAGTTCTGGGGTTACTCAGTTGCACCACTCTGCAAGGGACACCAGGGACTACACCTACATCTTTACCGGCATGTGTTGGGACCCAGGAAAGGTATATACCACTCCGAGCCCCTTGACAAGTGCAGCAGCGGTACCATAACACCTGCCCCTGCAGGATACACCTAGCAACACACTCTTTTCTCAAGTTCAGGAAGGTTAACCTCAGTTCTTACATCGTGGAGTCTCACAAAGAAAGAAAAGACATAGCTGTCCCATGTCCAATCTTCTCTTATCTCGACCAGTGTCATGTACAAGTGACTGAACCGTCAGCGCTATGGAAATGTTGTCATTCCCAATACCACCTGCCTAGTATCATGAGCTTAATAAATCGTGTCAACGTGCGCCCAACACCATGACTATTAATACCTTCTAGATGCCCAAAATGTAATGTAGTTTGCCCTTTATGTAGCCAAGCCCGAGGCTTCAGCTCACAGCTGCCAGTAGCTATATAATAAGCTGTTGTCTTTTATGCTTTTATTGGGTTTACTATATCTGAAGATCAAACATTATAATAACAATATCTGTTGGTGATTTTGCTTTATGTACTTTTGTTTTCCAGAATAAATTGGATGAATTTGCCAGTTATGACTTGCGAGGTGATGGCTCTATGCTCCTGGGTCATTTTATTAACTGTATTCTGGCTCCAGCAAAAAAATTTAAAAAATAAAAAAAATTAAAGGGGTACTCCAGCAAAAATGTTATGCTTTCAAATAAACTGGTGTCAAGAAGCTATATAGATCCATTATTTACTTTTATTTAAAAATCTCAAGTCTTCCTGTATTCCAGTACTTATCAGCTGTTTCCCTGAAAATCAGACAGTGCCTTATATTAATTTTTGTTCCCAAAGAGGCACTATGTCTTATTTCTCTGGAGCGGCACCCGACAAGCATGGGAGGGAGAGGGGTGAGCAGCACGGGAGAGAGAGGGGTTAGTGGCACGGGATAATCATGGGAGGGAGGGGGTGAGCAGCACGAAAGGGAGAGGGGTTAGTGGCACGGGATAATCATGGGAGGGGGAGGGTGAGCAGCACGGTAGGGAGAGGAGTTAGTGGCACGGGATAATCATGGGAGGGAGGGGGTGAGCAGCACGGGAGGGAGAGGGGTGAGCAGCACGGTAGGGAGAGGAGTTAGTGGCACGGGATAATCATGGGAGGGAGGGAGGGGGTGAGCAGCGGCGGGTGGGGGGCGGCCTTACTTTTGGGGGCACCTTACTCTGGGTGTGGGGTGCCTTATTTTCGGGGGTAGGGGTAGTGGCTTACTTTGGGCTACTTGGTAGATTAGTTGGGGTGCTTTATTTATGGAGGATGCCTTATTTTCGGGAAACATGGTATATGTCCTGCAGGAAGTGATGTATTCTTTCCAGTCTGACACAGTGCTCACTGCTGCCACCTTTGTCCATGTCAGGAACTGTCCAGAGCAGTAGCAAATCCCCATAGAAAACCTCCACTATCATTGACAGTACCTGTCACGGACAGTGGTGGAAGCAGAGAGCACTGTGTCAGATTACAAAGAAAACACCACTTCCTGCAAGGCATACACCAGCTGATAAATACTGGAAGACTACAAATTACAAATCTATATAACTCTGTAACCAGTTGATTAAAAAACAAACAAACAAGATTTTAACCAGAGTATCCCTTTAATTAACCACATATGAGGAAATAAAGTTGTTTTTTATACTCTGTATTTAAATACACCAAAACATCGAGTAGAACTAAGGTTGCAAGTTATAAGGATACAATAGGTAATATAATATGGGATTAATTATAATTAATTTTACAGAGATAGAAAGGTATTATAACTTTATGAGCCACTTACGTTTCATTTTCTGCTGAATGAACCATCCTCTCTTTCAGCCACCTCCTATTATTCTCTCTTAGTGTGCAGGTGCTTTTCATGAACAGGCCACCCATTAGATCCATAGTGGTCTTCATCTTGAGCTCTGGATCTAAAATGTCTGCTAGAGAATTGTCCTTGATTACAATCTCCTTGGCCAATTCCTGGGATTTCACATCTTCAGGAGTCATCTCATGTGTGCTGGCCTGACTTAAGGTGCTCTCAAAGGTGGCGACTTTGTGGTCAGAGATTTCAAGTGCTTTGGAGGAGGGTGTCTGATCCTGAGTTGGGGGATAATGTAAAGAACTGTGACTCGATCCCACGGAGCTTGTTGTAAACTGAGGTATTTTATTCTGAGAAAGTTCAAAATTATTTACAGGTAAATTAAAGGTTGATGGGTCTAAAGTTCTGTTTTCCTTGTCTATACTCTCTGCACCTTCCACTAGGAAGGGATACCTATAATGAAAAGAACAGAGAATAAGTACAAAGTTTGGGTGGCTTCTTCATATATTGCGACATATTTAATCTGTACTTTTACCAGTACTTATCAGCTGCTGTATGCCCTGCAGAAAGTGATGTATTCTTTCTAGTCTAACACAGTGCTCCCTGCTGCCACCTCTGTCCATGTCAGGAACTGTCCAGATCAGTAACAAATCCAAATAGAAAACCTTTCCTGCTCTGGACAGTTCCTGACATGGTGGCAGCAGAGAGCATTGTGTCAGACTGGAAAGAAAACACCATTCCTGCAGGGCATACAGCAATGGATAAGTACTGGAAGATTTGGGATTTATAAATTTAAGTAAATTACAAATTATGAAGTAATTTATCTAATTAGACTATACATAATACTTAGATTATGATCATTATTCGTAGCGGTAATTATAATAGGATGGTCTTTCCCTGCTATATTCCCGGAATGGGAACATAGCCTAAGGCTGAGTTCACACATACGGGGGGATTTATCATCGTTTTACGTATGTCTTTTGACATAGAAAAGCTGCAAATTATTGCACAGTTACTTAGTTGCACTTTTTGAGATTTTTCTCAAGCTTAAAGTTCTATTTAAAGGACAACTCCGGCCAAAATGTATTAATTCCTAATGTACACTTATTATGGGAAATGCACATATAGTGCTATTTCCCTCAATTTAGTAGATCAGACAGGCTTCAATTTCTCTGGAAAAAATGTGACATCATGACCTGGTCTATAATTGAAGGGTCCAGCAGGGGAAGCTGTATATTTAGAAATTACATGTAAAATATTTTGTTATAATTTTTTACATGTAATTTCTACATGTACTGCACCCCCTGCTGGACCCTTCAGGTAAAGTCCGAGTCGTGACATCATATTTTTTTAAAGAAATTGAAGCCTGCCTGATCTAGTAAATTTAGGGAAGTAGCACTATATGTGCATTTTCCATAATTAGTGTATATCAGGGATTTGTCTAACTTTGCTTATGTAATAACATATCAAAAAATAAATTTTGTCCGGAAATTAACTTTAGCAACTGCAACTTTTTTTAAATGGCATAAAAAAGGCACAAAGCCAGTTTAGTCCAGACCACACTTATATAATAACGCCAAAGGCACGTCAATTGTCCTGGTTTTGCACTATATTTATGACAGTCCGCGCACCATTTTGACAAATTTGGCGAACAGCAAAGATGTTGGTACCGCCAAAGGAATAATATAGACACAAATGCATTTGATGAATTACCACCATAGTTTCTTAGGGAAAAAAAGTGGTCCAAAATACGTGGGAGAACATTACCAGTGGGTGAGTTCATATACAGCACATTTGTTGCAAACGTTTATGTGACTGAAAGTTCAATTCTGTACATCTGATTGGAGCGATTCTCATAAACACAAGGATCGCCATTTGTGAACATTAACACAATATCCTAAAACAGTTACCATGTAGGTAAGTGCTCAAGCAAGGCAGACCAAATAGATGAATAATGAAAGATTGATCTTATTACATTGCCTTAAGGACCTTTTTACACGGGCCGGTTATCTGCAAATCAGGTTACTAGAAATGCTCCTTTGGCCGACAATCGGCTGGTGTAAAAGTAACTGTAAGCAGCTAAGGAGCAGGGAAACACCTGATCCTTGGCATCTTTTGGACTGCAGAAGAATTTATTGCTATCGGCCACACATCTCCCTGTGTAGACAGAAGATGGACGGTAAATAGCAAAGGGAAACTGACAGCACAAATATACATATATCCGTGCTGTCAGCAGTCTATACTTACCATCAGCGCTACTGTGTGATCCGGCATCCCTCTCTCTGGTGGCCACTGTATCTTCAGGCTGCCGCCTCCTCCAGAGTTAAGGCCTTATTCCACCAACAGATCTGACGACAGATTATCTGCCAAAGATTTGAAGCCAAACCCAGGAGTGGATTTGAAAAGAGGAGAAATCCAGTCTTTCCTTTATGACCTGATCTCTGTTTATAGTCTGTTCCTGGGTTTGGCTTCAAATCTTTGGCAGATAATCTGTCGTCAGATCTGTTGGTGGAATAGGGCCTTTACTGACAGCTGGAGATAGTGGCAGCAGCATTTGTAGAGCAGGATGGGAGAGCCGGAGAGTGGGATGCCAGATCATACAGCAGCGCAAAAGATATGTATGCACTACTTGTGTGAGTGGAAACAGTCAGTTTTTATGGCCGCAGGAAACATACAAAGATCGCTTGTGCACCTGGGCAGCTCAATTAAATGTGCTGTGTAAATGCACTGCAAATGAGCGCAGATCTCGGATGGACGAAGAATCTGTAGGTGTAAAAGGACCCTTACTGGTATTTTTTTTTATTCTGGCACCTACCTTTCATTTAAGTTCTTCTTGAGGGGAACATGTTGTATCGCCTCTTGACTTTCCCTGAGAAGGGCATCTTCTAAAGAAGGTGGTGGGAATGGAGGTGGAGATGGTACAACAAATGTCTTTTTGGGGAATGTCTCCACCTCTGGCTCCTTAACAAACACTTCATCATCGTCTTCATCGTGTACAACCACAGGCGAGGATGACTGGAGACAAGACTCAGAGATCCGGAGAGATACTTTTCCATAGTTGGAAGGGGTCTCTGGCTCTGATGAACTTGTACTCCACATTCGATTGATTTGCGCACCAACAGAAAGACTTGGCTCAATTCCAGGGGACGAGTGGTTGGTGAGAGGTAAGTTCCCTTCTTTTCCTGGATCCATGCATGTAACTTTCAGAAGTGGTGGTCTCTGTGGCGGAGAGGACTTTGTTTTGAATTTCTCATTGTTGGAATTCACAAAATTATTGGACTGTGACCTTAAATCCATAGAAATGTTATCTTTGTGTTCATCTAGAGATATATCAGTGTTTTTAAGAGGACATAAATTGCCTTCAGTTGAAAGAACATCCTTTAAATTATGACTGGGAGAAACTATTGTCATTTTGGATAGGTTTGGATTGCCAGAAGAAGTTACGGTGCTCAACCTTCCGCCATGCAGATGATTGTGTAATTCAGAGGACGGACCGAGGCTTTGGGCTCTTGTGTGTCTCTGAATCCCCATTTGTATAGTTCGGGTTGATGGATGGGTCTGTCTTTCTCCTCCTGGGCTGGTCGGGTGAGCGGTATAAGAACTGTATACTGGCTCATGTGGTTCCTTTTCTGAAGCATCTTCAGTTTTACTTTTAGCAGGCCTAAAGAAGAAGATTAGAATAATACTTATGTATAACACTGGCTTCTGCCACATATGCATATAAACATATACTTAAGAAATATAAATGCTTAAAGGGGTATTTCGCTCAAACAAAACTTTTCATATGTTGCTGCCCATAGTGAGACTAACGAATCATTGTATACAATATCTATTCAGTTTCCATCCCCCCCGTTCTGAGCTGCTGCTTTCTGCTAAAGACACAAAAAACTGTGTGTTAGCTTTTCTCTCTGTCTCCCCCTCCCCCCTTCCAAAACATCTGATGTAAACAATTCCCTATTTGCAACTCTGTAGCACAGTGAGTTCAATAGGAACTTCCCCTCAGATTTACCTTCTCGGCATTACAAAGAAGCTACAAAGTTGCAGATAAAGCCTGCCAGGGACTTGTTTGCATCAGCTGTCTCAGATGGGAGGAAGGGGTGACTAAGAGAAAAGCTCATACACAGATTTTTGTGTCTTCAGCAGAAAGCAAAATATGAGAACTGGGGAAAGAAGACTGGATAGATAATAACGTAGTATGGAAGGAATTGTTAGTCTCACCATGGGCATCAACATATGAAAGGTGATGTTTGAGTGGAATGCCCCTTTAATGCAATGGCAAACAATACTACACAGTGTAACCAAATGGTCATATTATTTGAGGGGGCTGCCTATGGCTGTATCCATGCTTTCCAGCACTTCCAAGGGCGGCATCCAACTTCTGCAGCCACGGGGAATCAAATGCAGAGTGTTCAGGAATGGATAACATTGCCAAACCCAAACATTTTAACAGATACGCTCAACACTATTTATAACTGATAGATGTTAATAGCATAGTATGTAAATTCATCATCAGCAGGGGGGGACTGCTCGGGTAATCTGCACAGTCCTTTCCCTAACTGCAACAATCTCTGGTTTAGGAACATTATTGTCTCACTTTGTTTCTATTTTGATGTTATACGGAGTTTAGGAGACAATTGAAGTGTAGATTGATCAAAAGTTCTTATATTTACATGGACTTGCACCACAGATGGTGAGGTCCCAGCATCCTTTAGGTGAGTCTGGTGAGGCCCAGGCATCACTTTGTTCTGTTGGGTGAGGCTCCAATAAAAAAAGTTTGGGAAGCGATGCGTTAGACGGACAGCAGAAATGTAGCCTAAGAGAAGCTAATTATCATCTGTCTATTGAAATAGCCAAACCCAGCCAGTCCACACGCCTAGGTGTTTATGGAGGAGCCATTAGAGCAAGTTGGACTTGGTCAAGGAGGTACGTCACTAGCTTGGTCCAAGTTTACATAATATGCTGCCGTTTATTCCTTATCAAAATGTTCTTGGAAGAATGTTTGCATTCACTTACAGAACAAGTGAAACATTGAAATACTTTTACCAGCACTTTGCCCCAAATTAAACTGCAATACAGTATTAGCAGTTCCAGTATTATCAGCAACTCACCGTAATCCTGTACCGGTTGATGCATAGGACTTGCTCGTGACAGACACCTCAAATTTCACACCAAAATCCTGAAATATTGGAAGAGCATGTTTAGTTATTTGTGCGTTAGTCACTAATGTCTCACTCCAATAAAGATGCACTGAACATCTAAGCAAAATACTGTATGTATTTCCAGATCTTTTCATTTGCTTTGCAGATCTGTTAGACCACCACTCTTATTATGCATGGTCCTGCCTGTGTAAAAGGAGCCGTAGTCCCATTAGAGATAGCTGTGGCCTGTGATTGGCTGAACGGCCTGTCACAGGTATGTGTAACCTTTATTATTTTACATTTAGGGAAAGGGCTGCACAAACATCACTAACAATATATATATACAGCCCTTGTTGCATGATTTCCAAGCCATGTAAGGCTGGGTAAACACTACGTTTCTGCAATCTGTGTTTACAAACAAAGGAAGAAAAACCACATACATTTGTGTGCATCCATTTTTATCCGTATTTCCATTTACTTCCATTATTAACCCTGCTGTTCGGTCAAAAATGACCGAATTTGAAATTTGATATTTTTTAAAATATTCATTTTGCGGTTCTGAAACTTGTGGTTCATTGACTTTTCCTCATTTGAGGGGTTCTTACTAATAGCAATTTTTATTTATTTAGTTTTTGTTTACTTTTTGCTCCACAGCTTTTTTTACTCTTGTACTGTTTGGTCAAAAATGACTTTTATACTAATCTCCAGCCATTTTTTATTTTTTTTTAAAGGAGTTATAATCTCATTTTGGTCAATCAGTAACCGAGACAACAGAAAGCCAGACATGATGTTACATTACAATGCCACTAAAGGGAAAGTCATAGGCACTTACACCTGTAAACGCAAAACTAATCGGTGGCCAATGGTTGTTTTCTACAATATTCTTGACGTGTCGGTGTACAATGCATTTGTGTTATGGCGTGAAATAGATCCAAATTGGAACAAAAATAAACCGTATAAAAGAAGAATGGGAAATTTTTTAGAGGAATTGGGAAAATCACTGGTTAGCCCATATATTGAACAAAGAGGTGATGGAGCTGCAGCCATTGTCCACAGGATCCAACAGCATGCTGAAGTAAGTGAACCAAGGGCTCCGCTAGCACTGCGACGATGGCCACGGTCTCCACCAGCAGTGCAACCAGCCTAAAACGGAAATGATGCACCTTCTTTCCAACATCAAGTAATCACAAATCAAATGTGATATGTTGCAAAGTGCAAAGTACTTATGCAAAAGACATGTAAGTTATACTTGTGACAAATGCAAATAGTAAATTTAGCACCTTGAACCTTATTTCCCATTTTATATAGAAAAAAAACAGACTTTTTTTTTATATATATATTTACATACAGTTTGATGTTAATAGTTATAGTTTACAGTTTTATAAAGACTTTTTTTGTGCAAATGTGCAATATGTATGAATAATGCAATAAGGCCATCTAACATTTTTTGGACACAAAAAAATATATAAATTAAGTTTTTTATTTCATTTTTCATTTGTTTATGAACAACCTTGTTCACATACAGTAGGGTAAGGGTTGCTTCGTTTTTAACGCTGTGTTTTTGGTGCGATTTTTACATGCGCGTTATGATTTTCACTTGAAAATCATGTGAAAATCAAAACGTGCATGTAAAAATCGTACCAAAAATGCAGCGATAAAAACGCAGCGATACGGTACGTGTGAAGGCACCCTAAGGCTATGTTCACATTACGTGAACACCTGGCCGTTCCGTGACCCCAGCCGGGTCACGGAACGGTCGGTCTCAGCCCGGATCATCTTTCTGGCCGCTGAGCTCTCATGCGGGCGCATCAGCGCACGCCCGCATCAGAGCTTCCCATACCCCACAGTGAAGCGAGCTTCACTGTGTGAACTGACAGGGCTTTCTGCGGCCGGAATTCACTGAATTCCGGCCACAGAAAACTGACATGTCAATTTTTGCCGGCGCCAAATGGGCTTCCGGCCGGAGCGTATACGATGTGTGTACGCTTCGGCTGGGATCCCATTGTAAATAAGGCTATGCTCCACCCTCAAAACTACGGCCGTAGTTCTGCAGTGAGAACTACGGCCGTCGTTTAACGTAGTGTGAACATAGCCTAATAATGCAAAAAAAGATATTCAAATAAAACACTAGTTAGTTGAAAATCCAGACCTTAATAGGCCCGGTCAAAAATGATCAAAACATTATATGTGTATAGGAGAACCGAACAGAACAGCAGGGTTAAAAAAACGGATTAAAAGTTTAAAATGCATCAGTTTTTTTAACATACACAAAATTCAGTCGTTTTTGTATACTGTACGTTATAAAAAATGGGTGCGTTTTTCTTTTATAATGCACATCAATGGAAAAACAGATCAGTACGGATGCCCACAAATGTACACTTTTGTAACTATTGCTTTATTGCTTCAGCTATCTAAAATAAAGTCAGCATGATGACGACTGACTACTGTGTACTGTGGTGGAAGGGGAAGGACATCGATTTCCGCTGACTTATAAACATGGGTGCTTGGTCCAGAAAATGGGAATACGCTGCTGCAAGACACCTTGTGATCTTCTGACATCTTTGGTTGCAGAGGCTGGAGAACAAAGGGATTAAAAAAAACAATCTGCTATTCCCCCCTGATGGTTTAGAGGGGTACTCTGGTGAACAAAACTGTTTTCAACATAAACTAGTCTGCACCTATAAAAATGTGTGAATTACTTATTTATTTACTACTTTTTCTATTAAATAGTATTATTTACTACTGTTAAAAAAATATCCAGTCTCCAATCTTCCAGTACTTATCAGCTGCTGTATGTTCTGCAGGAAGTGGTGTATTCTTTCCAGTCTGACACAGTGCTCTCTGCTGCCACCTCTGTCAATGTCAGGAACTATCCAGCAGTAGCAAATCTCCATAGAAAACTTCTCCTGCTCTGGACAGTTCCTGACATGGACAGAGGTGGCAGCAGAGAGCACTGTGTCAGAATGGAAAGAATACACCACTTCCTGCAGGACATACAGCAGCTGATAAATTCGAGAAGACTGGAGATTTTTTAATAAAAGTAAATTAGAAATTACAAACTTTCTAACAATTCATTTGAAAATAATTTTTTTTCAGCTGAGTTCCCCTTTAATAGAATCAGGCAGTTGACTTGCACCTAATGTGTGTTACCAGTTTTAACGGTAGCCCAGAATTAGATATAAAAAGTGCCTCGAGGGAATGTAGCATAAAGCAGTTTACAATAGTTACAGCTTCTCAGAGTGCTTGCCTTTGCCTGACTCCTTGTCATTTGTCATTCGGCAAGTACGCTCCATATTAGGGGATTGCCTGTAACCCTCTGAAGAACCCCAGCAGTACAATGATCTCATCAGAGGAAAGTGCATACCTACATAGATCAACCAATAATTCAGTATGGGCTTTACTGTAGTACTGACGTTAATATTCTAAGCCACTAAGAGACTAAACAGAAGACTAGATTTGCATTCATTCTCTTTATCCAAAAACAGATACAAGTAATAAAATGAAGACTGGTTTCAGTGGCAAAGAAAAATCTATTTAAGATTCTTTAAAAAACACACACACACACACACACACACACACACACAAACAGAAAGAGATATTGATTCAATCTAATAAGAATAATAAGAACGAAATAAAAAAATGTAGTATATTGATATTGATAATTCTCATACTATAAATGAATTCAAAATGTTGTATGATTAAAATGTTGTATGTATCCTTATTGTACTAATAATATGGTGACCCAATGCTTATTTATTTATTTATTTATTTCAAATTGAAGGGGTACCCAACTGCTTTTAAATCATCTGGTGTCCGAAAATTATATAGATTTGTAATTTACGCTAATTTAAAAATATCCCATCTTCCAGTACTTATCAGCTGCTGTATGTTCTGCATGAAGTGGTATATTCTTTCTAGTCTGACACAGTGCTCTCTGCTGCCACCACTGTTTGAGCAGTTGAACTGTTTGAGCAGTAGCAAATCCTCACAGAAAACATCTTCTATTCTGGGCAGTTCCTGATATGGACAGAGGTGGCAGCAGAGAGCACTGTGTCAGACTGGAAAGAATACACAGCTCTTATAGACACAGCTCTTATAGACTTATCACCGAAGTGCTGCAGAGCTATTTTACCAGGGATTGGAAGAAAACTAATAAAAGCAACCTGTATTATGCTATGTCAGTATTGGTTCTGTATCATTTACGATGATACAGTTTGCATATAGCATAGCCTGCATCTAACTATCAGCAGGTAAGTAGAAACTAACCTGCTGATATCTCCCTATAGGGAGATACCAGCAGATCAGTTTTCATGTGGCCATGGAAACTGACACTACATATGTGCATATATCTGTGCTGTCAGTTTCCAGATCACACAGGCAGTGCATACTTACCTTCTAAGCTGCTATGTGATCTGGCATCCCGCTTTCCGACTCTCCTGTCTTCAGGCTGCCCTGCCTCCTTCAGCTGTCAATCATTCTGGAGGAGGCGGCAGCCTGAAGGTACTGCTAGTGGCTAAAGCTGGACAGGAGAGCAAGAGAGCAGGATGTTGGATCACACAGCAGCGCAGATGGTAAGTATACACTACTTGTATAATCTGGAAATTGACAGCACAGGGATGTGCAGCCAATAACAATAAATTTTAAAGCAGGCTCAAAAGATGCGATCAGCTGCTACTACTATTGTGGTCGATTCATTATTGTGGGTGGCCCATTGATAACACTTTCCCTGTATTAGGAACCCTTGGCTCTGAAAGTCATAAAACTACTACGGCCATGTGAAGGAGGCTTATCTGGAAATTTAATAGAACACTAAAAACTACCCAGTGCATATTTAAGGGACTAACGTCTAAATTTGGTATAAATTCTCTATTTTATTTTTGGAAAATATTTCTTAACAAGTATAGGAGGAAAATATCTCAGAATGAATATGGCGATTGTAGAAAGCTAAAATAAGAGTTAAGTATTTCCTAACATGAAGCCTAATGTTTTATGTAATTCAAGAGGAGGAAAGCGATTATTAAGTGCGAGAAGGAGACCAAAAAAGGTCAGCAAGTTTTCAGTGGAAGACAGTGGGCTTGGGAACAGAATCTCAGTTTTTTCTGACCTAGTTAAAAGACATTTTTGTCTATTACCCATGGAGCAGACGCAATTACGTGACACGGACATTCTAATCCCACATGTTCAGCTGCATTCCCACATACTTCCTAAGCTTCAGCTCACAGTGCGTGCGTAATCGACAGTGGTTAAAGTCCTGACAGTATGATCTAAGTTATACACACAGGAGGCGACTTTTTCCTTGTACATAGCGTATGTACTATGCTGTAGTGTCATATTTTAGACTTTGTTATTCTATTAATATTTTAGAAATAAAATAGTTGAAATAGTCAATGCATAAGTCAAGTTTTAAATATGAACCACTTAGGGATAACTGGGCTGTCACTCTCATCTTTGGAGTGACAGCCTGCTCAGCCAATCAGTAACTGACAGAGATGGGGCAGTACTGCAGCCAGCGATTGCTGAGCAGGCTGTCACTCTTGCCAATCATTGGATGCTGTGCTGTCCCGTCTTAGGGCCCTATGACACGACCCGATATTGAAGCGAGCTAGCGTGCTTACTCTTCGTTGCCCGCAGGGAGGAGCGGGGGAAGGGGGGCTGTCTGAATGATACTCCGGGAGGTTCACTTCCTGGATAAAATGGTGATGTCACTTCCTGGATAACATGGTGATGTCATGACCCGACTCCCAGAGATGTGCGAGCTGTGGCTGCTGGAGAGGATGATGGCAGGGGGACACTGAGGGACACAGGGCACTGGAGGGACACTGAGCATCCCCCTGCCATTATCCTCTCCAGCAGCCACAGCTCGCACATCTCTGGGAGTCGGGTCGTGACATCACCATGTTATCCAGGAAGTGAAGCCTTGATGCAGTAGTAAGTGCAGGGAAAAAGCACTTTATAAGCATTTCCCATAATAAGTGTATATTGGTAATTTGTATAACTTTTGGAAGGGCAATACAATACTTAAATAAAAATTTTCACGGGACTTCTCCTTTAACCCCTACCCGCACAAGGACGTAACTGTACCCGCCGCGCGGCGACCCCGCTCTGAACCGCCGCGTTCCCGGGTGCAACATGTAGCCCAGTTGACAGCTGCATCTGAAGACTTACTGCAGCTGTTCCCTGGTGGTCTAGTGGGGAGATCACCCCCCGTGACGTTGTCACGGAGGAGCGATCTTCGTGTCTGGTGCCGGCCGGGGTCTGCGCCGTAATGGCGCTGATCCGGGCTCTGCATTCTATTGCTTTTGGCTGCAGCAGCCAAAAGCAATAGAACACTGATCTCATCGATCTATGCTGTATATCCTATACAGCATAGATCTCTATGAGAGATCAGTATGCGTATTATTAAGAAAAAGCCCCCTCGCCTAATAAAAGTTTGAATCACCCCCCTTTTCCCATGTTATAAATAAAAATAAATAAACATGTTTGCTATCGCCCCGTGCGTTATCGCCCGAACTATTAATTTATCACATTCCTGATCTCGCACGGTAAATGTCGTAAGAGTAAAAAGATCCCAAAGTGCAAAATTGTGCATTTTTGGTCGCATCAAATCCAGAAAATTTCTAATAAAAAGCGATGAAAAAGTTGCATATGCGCAATCAAGGTACCGATAGAAAGAACACTTCATGGCGCAAAAAATGACACCTCACACAGCCCCATAGACCAAAGGATAAAAGCGCTATAAGCCGGGGAATAGAGCGATTTTAAGGAACGTATATTTGTTAACAATGGTTTGAATTTTTTAGTCATGAAATAAAATAAAAGTTAAACATGTTACATATCGTTTTAATCGTACCGACTTGAGGAACATGTCAGTGTTTACATAGGACACACAGCGTAAAAACGAATCCTGACCAAAGAAAAAGAATTGCGGGTTTTTTTTTTCAATTTCACTGCGCATATAATTTTTTTCTAGTTTTGCTGCATATTTTATGCAAAAATTCAGCCTGTCATTGCAAAGTACAATTAGTGATGCAAAAAATAAGGGCTCATGTAGGTCTGTAGGTGTAAAAATGCAACTATGGCCTTTTAAGCACAAGGAGGAAAAAATGAAAACGCAAAAACCAAAACTAGCAGGTCCAGAAAGGGTTAAGAAAGACTGTACTAAACGCATTGGAGGGTGAGGTGTAGGGGATTTTTTGCATGTGGGTCTTGACTCCTCTGTATGTTTGTGGTCTGAACAAGGTTTAACAATTGGCAATGTAGCTGCTTCATGTGGGTAATACAAATTGCTCAGTACCTCATCTATTTTTTATGCACATAGCACTTTATTGTATAAATGACTCATGATTGGAGTCATTTTATTTATGATTATACCTGTTGTCCTAATGTGCTGTATTCAATTGAGACATCTCTGTACTATGCTATGGTCCCCTGTACCCTGTTTTTAAATGTCTTTTGTGTACATGTTGATTTTATGGAATACTTGGGTATGATGAATTAATAAAGTATTGGTGTTTTTTGTAAATAATTTTTTTCTTGGTATTCATTTTTGGAATAAGGTTTTTTTTTTTGTTTGTGGTTTAATTGTATATAAGTGCCCTTAGATTTTTGATTATTTAAATTAGAGACCCTAAAAATAGGTTTTGTGTAGAGCAAACAGCCAGCGTGGATTCAGAAAGGTGGTCATACACATTAGCTAGAAGTAAGTTAAAGGACAAGTGCCATGAAAAACTTTTTCCCAGTAATTGAAGCACATTACAAAGTTATATAACTCTGTAATATGCTTCAATCACCTATCTGCCTCCCTTCCCTGTCTTTCCCCCCCTCCACCCCCCACCAGGAAGTGTCCTAACTCACACAGACCTAATGACTAGAACGGCGGGTCTCAGAAAAGATCATCCCGGCTGGTACTGCAGTACAGGCCGGATGATCTCTAGCGGCGCTGAGTTCTGATGCGGGCGCATCCGTGTGTGCCCGCATCAGAACTCTCCACTGCACACTATGGAGCGTGCAGCTGGAGCCGCTCGCTCCATAGTGTGCACTGATATGTCAGTTTTCTACGCCGCCCCTAAGGATCCCAGCCGGATTGTATACCCTTTGTATACACTCTGGCCAGGATTCCCTCTGCCTGCAGCACAACGTAGGTTCCGTACCAATCACGGCCGTTACATATGTTGTGTGAACATGGCCTGATACTGTCTGCCCAGAACAGTAGCAAATCCCAATAGGAAACTTCTCCTGCTCTGGACAGTTCCTGTCACGGAAAGAGGTGGCAGCAGAGAGCACTGTGTCAGACTGAAAACAACAACAACACTTCCTGCATGATATACAGCACTTGATAAGTACTGGAAGTAACTAACAAATCTACATAACTTTCTGACACCAGATAAATTAAAAGAGATGTTTTTTTCTCGCTGGAATACCCCTTTTAAAAATGTACAACTAAGTAATGCTGAAATTATATACGTGACTTTGTTCATACACTGTTAGGCTATGTTCACACTATATATATTTTCTTAAAACTACGACTGTTGTTGTAACAGCGGCCGTGATTATAATGAAAATATACGTAACATTGCCGCCTACACATAGTACACATAGTATACACTTCGGCCGGGATCCCTAGCACCGTTGTGAGAAACGGACGCTGTTAGTGCAAACTCTAGAGCAAGCAGCTCCGGCCGCATGCTCCATAGTGTGCAATGGGGAGTTTTAATGCACGGATGCGCCCGCATCAGAACTCTGCGACGCTAAAGACCATCCGGCCGGTACTGCAGTACCGGCTGGGATGATCCTTTCTGAGACCGGCCGTTCCATGACCCGGCTGGGTCACGGAACAGCCGGTCTCTTACAAGGTCTGAACATGGTCCTACACTGCAACATATACACATTGTAACATTAAAAAAAATGCACTGCAGTTGTAAATGGATTTACACACTTTTCTACCTGATCCCCCAAAATTCACCTATTAATAAGAAAAGGACCAATATGCAATAGGGAATAATGAAAGAATATGTGAAGAAGGAATAGAGGAAACAGAATGTGAGAAGAAGGTTGCACAAACAGCTAATTGTTCTTCTTGTATATGTGATGCAAAAGGACAGACACATTGCAATAGGGTCAAAACCTCACACTGGTTTAGATGAAATTTTTAATTTCAAGATAGTCTTCTATGTTACCATAAGTAAACGTAAGTGAGATGACAGCATGCCTCAGTAAAATAAGGATGTGTGAAGGTCAGTGGGCTGATTTCTTGACTGTGACTCCACTGCAATGCTGTTATAATGATAGTATTTCTATGTGAAACAAAGCGCCCGGAATATAAATGAGTACTAGGCCCTTAATGAATAAAGAGAGACCTGTATGTTGAGGATGGACAGCACTAGTAAAAGAGACTTTTACGTGATGAATTCTTTCCTCCAGAATGCCATCTATTCAGATATGGAATCTCCAGAGAGACAACAGCACAAAGTAAGGGGGAGCTTGTCTTGCTGCTTGGGTCAAAGAGTCAGACGGAGCCATCATGGACAATGAGTGGGGCTACAATAGGCAGAACTGTACCATGCAAGTTACAGCATCCAGGAATATTAGCTGATACAACTTTAACCACTTTTAACAAACCAATGATCTATTATTGTAACTATACCAATACCTTATTATTGCTTTCTACAGAAGAATATCTATTAAATGTACCCATTTTATCCTTCATGGTGAAAAGTAAAGGAAATCTACAAATATAGACAAGGACAGTCCCTAACTTGGAACAGAGCAGAACCTGGTGATGGAAGAATAACCCTCCCAATCATCTAAGTGAATCTTTCAGTATTCCAGTGAGGTGTCATATGATGGGAACTGTCTGTGAGATAAATTCTGTATGTAAGTGAAGGGACATAAGGATTTAGAATCTTATATATTTAGGAGGAAAAAACTTGTAAGCAATTTGTGTGTTTTCCAGCTCTAAATTATTATGATCTACAGTCAAATTCTGAGTGATACTTTAACCCCGTAAGGACCGGGCCTGACATGACCTTAAGGACCGGGCCAATTCTAACTTTTGCGTTTTCGTTTTTTCCTCCTCGTCTTCTAAGACCCATAACTCTTTTATTTTTCTACCTACAGGGCCATGTGGCCTTGTTTTTTTCAGGAAAAGGTGTACTTTGTATTGGCATCTTTCAATCCGCCATAAAATGAATGACAAAACGCCCAAAATATCATTTATGGGGTGAATTTGGGTCAGAAAATGTGATTTCGCAAATTTTGGGGGGTTCTGTGCTTACGTAATGCACTTTACGGTAAAACTGGCATTTTTTTTATTCTATAGGTCAGTCTGAACACAGCGATATGCATTGTTACTAGGTTTTCTAACGTTTTACTATTTTTATTAGCAGTAAAACTTATTTTTTTTTTGAAAATAGGTGTATTTATTTTAAATAGCGCATTTTATTTTGTCACCCACGTGGTTGTATGGGGCGTCGTTTTTTGCGCCACAATCTCTAGTTTTTAATAGTGACATTTTTTTTAGATCAGACGTATTGATCACTTTTATTAATTTTTTTTTTTTACATAAAATGCAATTTTAAAAAAGCAATCCCTGCGTTTTTTTACCGCTTTTTGTTCACGCCATTCACCGTGCGGGAACAATATTGTTTTATTTTAATAGGTAGGACGATTATGCACACTACGGTATATTATATTTTAATTAACTTTATTTTTTTCGGTTTTATGTATAAAATGGGAAGGGGGGTGATTTTCCACTTTTATTGGAAGAGGGGCTATGGGGCATTCTTAAAAAATTTTATTGATTTTTTTTTTTTTTTACACTTTTGAAGTCCCTTAGGGGAATTTTACATTAATACATTGGATTACATTCACTGATCACTGCTATGCCATAGCATAGCAGGGATCAGTGTTATCTGTGATCTTCTGATAGAGCCTGCCTGTGGCCTGTGGCATACTGTGGCCTGTGGCAGATCAGAAGATCGGACTGCACAGAGGTAAGAAGTATAACCCTGGCAGTCAGGCAGTGTGATCGGGACCCCTGCAGACACGTTGCGGGTTCCCGATTAGTAAGTGACAGGATCGCGGTCGCCTGCCATTGAGGGTGAGGGCCTGGCTGCAGATAGCCTAGCTGGCTCAGCTCGTGAGCCCACTCCATAGCCGGGGACCGGCGTGCATTTACGCTGTCCTGCCTTAAGGCCCAGGCAGCGGGGGCGTAAATTACACCCGTGGTCCTTAAGGCGTTAATATATTCATCCACTTAAAAGTACAACTAATATATCATTATATAACAATGGATGTTGTAAAAAGAATACAGTGAAACCTTGGATTATGAGCATAATTCATTCTGGGAACATGCTTGTAACCCAAATCACACATGTAAATCATGCTTGTTACCCATATCATGCAAATTTTCCCCTAAGGGAATTAGTTCCATAACCCATAAATAGGGTAAGTATGATCCATTGTTAGAAGGAGGAGAAGATCCACAGCGTCCAAAAAAAGTTTTGTTGTCTTTATTATGAGGCATATAAAAAGTTACAAAAGATAAAAACGTAGGCCTACATGTTTCGGGGAAACACACCCCCTTGATCACGGCAGTACAGACTTTCACAGAATCACAGGTATATATGCCAAACATTTAGATGCAGTGGGGAAGGGAACGCCCCGTGGGTGGGTGTGTTTACGTATGTGATTAGACACAATTGCTAAATGCTGGACATAACACATGACTACTAGTGTGCACAATGCATATCAGACAGATGAGAGAAACATGAAAAAAAAAAAAAAAAAAAAACACGTTTAAAAAAACAAACGTTTCAAAAAACAAAACGTGTTGTTTTTTTTTTTTTTCATGCTTCTCTCATCTGTCTGATATGCATTGTGCACACTAGTAGTCATGTGTTATGTCCAGCATTTAGCAATTGTGTCTAATCACATACGTAAACACACCCACCCACGGGGCGTTCCCTTCCCCACTGCATCTAAATGTTTGGCATATATACCTGTGATTCTGTGAAAGTCTGTACTGCTGTGATCAAGGGGGTGTGTTTCCCCGAAACATGTAGGCCTACGTTTTTATCTTTTGTAACTTTTTATATGCCTCATAATAAAGACAACAAAACTTTTTTTGGACGCTGTGGATCTTCTCCTCCTTCTTACTATTATCACCGGGTGCGGCCCGCTACTACTCCACTTGCTCCTGCCTGAACGTCCACCATCACACAACAAACCACCTATGGTGAGCTGAGTTTTTTCTTTGTTCATGATGATCCATTGTTCCATGAGGGATTTGTTCCACAACCCATAAATAAGGTAGGTAAGAGATTCTGTATCAATAAAGAACACTGTACCAGTAAAGAAGGGGTTAATCTCCCTCTACACACAACTCCCCAGGTGGCTGCAAACCTGCTGGTACTAGTGCCGGCTGCCTGGAGCAGCTATCGTTGATGGGGTTCAGAGGAACACAGCACTGATATGGACTAGCACCAGAGGAGAGCTGGAAGGCATCTGATCACAGGCAGAGTAGATGAAGTAGCAGTGGGTTACAATGAGAGGGCTTTCTACCCAATACAGTACCTGGATAGGGGCACAGGGGGGCGCGTATAACCAAATCTTTTCTTGTTGGCGCTATACAAATAAATATTATTATTTATTATTATTATTATTATTATTATTATTTACCGAGTTACAAATTTTTAAAAATTGTTAGCTTGTCTTGATAATACTCTCAAACCAAGTTACTTGTAAGGTTTCACTGTATATTTACATGAGAATATAGAGCAGAAATGTAATGCAGTGCAAATGGCTAAAATGTACTGATACCTTATGGGAACAAATGCTGAGTTTTACAAGGTTATAGTAACAGTATATACATAAGTCTGTATCCGTATGTTAACTGTAACAATATAGATTGAATGTATGAGGGGTCTGCACCAAAAATCACTCACAAAGTACAGCAAAGCATAAAGTCTGATGTGAAATCTTCGTTTCAATAGTTTTTATTGAAGAATTTTTTTGAAATACGAATAGTTACAAAACAAGTATTCAAGACATCACATTACAGAAGTATCGAATGATAATTCCATTTTAGGACATGTAAAGTCTCTAGGGTCCTAGTATTTTTCCAAAGTGTTATACCACTTACCATTCACACTGTGTTTGGGAAAATACTAGGACTGTAGAGACCTTACATGTCCTTCTAAAATGGAATTATCATTCGATACTTGTGTAATGTGATGTCTTAAAAAAAAAAAACTTTAATAAAAACTATTGAAACAATAAGTGACATCTTATAAAAAGTATACAATACATGGACCTCACATACCTGACTTCTTTTTTCATCAGCAGGGGAGGACCTCGATCTCCTATGCAGAGGAACAGGTTGTGACAAGTTCTGAGCCAAATCTTCAGCTGATGTGGCTCTATCAGACTTTCGCTCTCTTGAAAGCTCAAAAAATTCTGTTGGTTTTGAAGCTGTCACTTCTGTCGGTAGGACTGTTGGGATATCTCTGAGCTCATTTTTGGATCTACTTTCAAACCTAAATCGTTGCTGGACAAAAGAACTGGTACGAGCCCTGCTCTCTGGATAGTCGCTCTTCTTCTCCAAACCTTCTAAATCAAACAATCCTGTCAGACCAGGGGGAAGTGTTGAAGATACGCGCCCTGTTTTAGATAGATTTGAATCCCTAGTGCGGAATATATTGTGCTCCTGAAGGGAAGTCATACTAGATGTAGAGGAAACACTTTGATTGTCCATTAAGCTCCCTGAAAAGTAAGTACTCTGGGACCTTTCTTTTAAGAATCCAGGTTCCTGGGATGAAGGCCTCCGACCAGTTTTACGCTCTATATAATCTGCAAGGGCATTTTGCTGAAGCTGCTTGAGCTCTGGTTTAGACAGGTTAACAGTAGAGCAGGCTTTGCCATCCCTCTCAAACAATCTACGTCTATCTGCCACTGACTGTTCCATTAAGCTGATGTGTTGTCCCCTTTTTTGAATGCTCGTAGTTGATAACTCAGTGTCGGATGCTCCAACCTCATTCATCTTTTCTGGCTCTGAATAGGAGCGCTTTTTCTGCTCTGTGGTCAAACGCCTTCTTGCCCCAATTCGAGCTACTTGGTGTGGTGCACCTTTTCCTTCTTGACTTTGAGATTCTTGATTCTTCAAAAAGTTGTCTGTAGGTGTAATACTGTGTCTTTCTTTTGGGGCATGTGGGGACACAGAAGACTTACTATATACAATGGCTGATGTAGGTCTCTTTGCACTTCTCTCTGGCTTCTTGTATTGCGGTGGGCTAATTTCTAAATCTCTTCTTCTATAAGATGTTGCTTCTAAGACTTTAGACTGTGCATCTTTGATACTGTTCCTGTAAGCCCTGTTAAAGCCCAGAGTGTCCTGTGAAGCATTCTGCCAGTGGTCTTCTTTATTTGGCATTGTTTGAGAATCAACTGTTCTTTTATCACTGTCTGGCAAGACTTGCAAAACACACTGCTCATTATTAGTCTCCTGCATTTTATCCGCCTGACTCTCTACTGTTGTTTTCTGAGCATCCCCTAATTTTACACTGTAGAGACTTCCGGCTGTTTTTAACAGCTGAGTCCCAGTAACCTTATCACTAGCTTGGGAACTGGAAGATCTACGAGATTCTACTCCTGGGATATGATCCTGTGAATTAAACCTACTCCTTATGTCTTCAATGCTGTTCACAGATGCCCTGTTGCTTGTTCCTCTTGGACTTTGTGCAGAATGCTGGCCGTAAGTACTTCCGAAGGAAGCTGGAGACTTTTGACTTTCATGTTCACGTTGTTCAATTTTGCAAATCTTTTCTAAAACCGAAGTCCGTTGCTTAACATCTGTACTGGGTATTGGGTTACTGACAATTTGATTGCTACCTGAATGTAATCTCCTTCTGGTATAGTCAACAGAATTATTTTGAGAAGGAGATAAAGGCTCATTTGATGAACTGGTATAGGACATCACTGAGCTGTCAACATCTTCAATGTGCTTTGTAAAACTTCCGCTTTCTAATTTGCTTTTATAAGGAGTCATAAGTGGAGAATGCCTTTCATCCAATTTGCTATCGAATGAAGATCCAGTACTGTATAATCCACAATCTTTATTTGCTTCGGTGCTGTTATTAGTTCTACATGATTCCATACTTGTAGCGGCACAGAACACCTCTGTCTTATTTTGGTTGTGATTCCACTCGTAATGAAACACAGGCCCAGAATGTCTCTTCTTTTCAGTATTACTCAGTTCCTGTGCGTTTTTTCTACAATCGGTTTTAAATTGGTGATCATCTTTAATGGCTGGTTGATTTAATCTTGAAGGTGACATTTTATTCTCATTGCTTTGCGGAGAACCAGTTTGATGCTCAGGACTAACTGAAAAGTGGAGTTTATAGTGTGCAAAATCTGTAGGTCCATCTGCTACTTTTTTATCATTTCTATTGGGCTTGCCTGCTGACAAAGTAGAACTGTTATGGACATTTTGACTAGTTTGTGAAAAAGAAACTCCTTTACCGCCAGAGGATGCCCCTTCTTTGGCCAGTGCTGGGTAAAGTCTTCCATTATTATTCTTCAGTGGTTGTGGAGCATGTGCAAAATGTGGTTCTGGAGATGGAACAAGATATTTTCCTGTAGGAAGCATAGGTTGCCCAGGCTGAGGGATCTGTGAATACGTTTGCTTGGGTTTCATTAAGGGGCTACACTCTGGACTCTTTTCCATCACAGTATGTAATTGTCCTTCCCCATACATTGGTTTCTGCTGTTGAATTGTACTGCAAGCCATAGGTGTTCCCGTTCCCTTGGAATGTATTCGAAAAGACTTTTGCTGGTCCAAGCTAGACCAAGAACTTGGTCTTTCATGATGTTTTGCCACTGCATAGCTGTCACTCCGAGTGGGTGGCATAGGAGGACCCTTTTCTGTTATATCACTCTCGGACAAAAATCTGTTGTGGTCTAACCTACCCATAGGACCACCACTGTTCTTGGAGAACCCACTTGAAGATCTGGCTCGCTGTTTGACAAGTGATGAATTGACCTCATATTCTTCTGACACTCCGCGCTGAGAATCATAGACAGTCTTTATATACCTTATATCTGCATGCTTTATTCCATCTTGCAAGTTTCCTCGAGAAAGCATACTTTCCATAGAGTAAGATCTCTCCTTGCAGAACATAATGGGGTGGTATTCTGGAATACTGGAGTTAGTGGAAAATGAGCTGTAAGCTGAGTCTCTTTTGGTGTGCAGATGACTAAGTTGATCTATGGAGTTGGTAGACTTGGCTGGAGAAAGATGACAAGGATGATATGAAGATGATGTGTGCTCCAGGCTTTCCATGCTACCCCTTGAGCTGTAGTGGTCAGGGCTCCGTCTTAAGTACCCATGTTCATAGTTGGAGAGATCACTTGCAGATGAACTAAAGGAAAAAAAAGAACACAGGGAAAAATCTTACTGTTTGCAAGAAACATTCAAATGAGCTTATAAATAAACTTCCAGATGAAATGTTTAGGTTATGGGAGGAACGGAAGAGAAACCTTATTTGGACCTTGCTCTGTTCCCTGCCAGCTGTCATTCCTGCATATTAGAAGTCATTGTGTGTGGCTGCTGTGCTCATTCTTCTAATCACGCAGCACTGTCAGGATTACACAGAAAAGCACAGGCATGGTCGGAATCATTTCACATTGGTAACCTATTCATCGGTACTGGTCAAACTGGTCACAAACATTAGAAAACCACAATAGGATAGTGGGAACATGAAAGAGTCCAAGTAAAGAATACGCCGCATATGTATGTTTTACTTCTTCTCTTTTTATGGAGTTGAAAGTTTTCCCTGGCAATCTTCCTGGAAACTAGAAGCATTAGAGGCATTTGTTTGCTATGAGAAATCTAAACAGACAAGATGGAAAGGCAAGAAGTAAAAGAAACACTCAAAGATGACTGTTAAAATGTCAGAAATGGATTAGAAAGCTGAGGGATAACTTTCTTAAAGGGTTTCCAGCCTTAATCTAATTATGGCCTATCCACAGTATAGGCCATCCACAGATAATCTGTGGGGTGCCGACACCCTGCTGATCAGCTGATCTGCCCCACCAGGGTGCCTGAAATATACAGTGTACAAGAGTCAGAAGTGCCTGGTCCATACAGTGTTTGTAGTAGTGGTCCTGGGTAACTGCAGAACAGCTGGATTTTTCAATGTTGAAGATACCCAGCTCCACCACTACATACGGTTTGCTGAGCCTTGACCTATGACTCCCATATAGCATTCATTTCCGATGCCATAGATAGAGTTTGTAAATATCTCTGCGCCAATGGGTTGCACTAGCTCTTATTTCCTATGGCGATGGAGCATGTGGGAGAATCCCAGGATTCAAGGGTGTTTATTTAGAAACACTAGAAAAACAACTTTTTAGTTCCTTAAAATCTTCTTGTATTATTTCATATCAATAAAACTTTCAGTCATGTCCTTAATCATGGCTCTAAAAAATATATATATACTGTATGTACAGTATATAGGCATTACACTTACTGTAAAAACAGAATGTAAATCAGTAAGGCAGGTAGATAATAAAAACAATAATATAGCAAGAGACGCCCCAAAAAAAAAAAAAAAAAAATTTGGTTTAGTAGTGTGGGGGTCTCATGCCATATTATTGTTTTTATTATCTACTTTGATTACTCATTTACATTCAGTTTTTATTGAATGTGTAATTCCTATATAAATGTTTTAGAGCCATGAGTAAAGAGGATGTACCATCAGGTACACTCTCTTTAAAATTACACATGTTACCACATACTGGCTACCGGGTCGGGGGTGAAGCAATGGAGGCGGGCCGGCCCGCCCCCAATGGGAGGAAATCCCTGCCCCTCCATGATACGGCTCTATTAGAATCAATAGAGCTGTGTCATGAAGGGGCGGGGGTTTGCTCTCACTGGGGGCAGGCCGGCCCGCCTACAGTGCTTCACCCCCCCCGGCCGGGTAACCATGCCGCGGTTCAAAAAAAAAGACAGCGGCACCGGCTTCCCCGTGCCGGTGCCGTTCCATTTAAGTGTAATTTTAAAGAGAGTGTACCTGATGGTACATCCTCTTTAAGGGCCTCACTGTCTGAAATGCATTGGTTTTAATGATATGAAAAGATAAAAGAGGTTTCTGGCTTTGCCCCTTCCAACAATTGGAATTGAAAAATAAATTTGATACCATATAATATCCTGTTATGTAATTGTGCAAATATCAGATGTTTGCGGTTCTAACTTGAGATGGCAGAAAAAGGCTCGGGCAAATTTCATGTATGTAGAGTTACGGGTCAGCTAAGGAAAGCCTGCAAAGGACATTTACACTGAGATGTCAAAAAACACCAGGGGAGAAGTGTCCTTCCTACAGCACTTGACAAAACCTGGGTTTCTTGTTTCAACATATAACGGTTCTTTCTGAACCATCATAACTTGAGACCAGATAAAATACAATGCTACAGACAGTCAGGATCTGCGACACATGTGAATTACTAGATGATTGACCAATAAAAGTGGACATTTTACAGGAAAACCCTCAGTATTACTGAGGTGCATGCACTGGTTGGCTGTCTACTGGCCCCTCTCTACAGTACAGTGTGATACTACATGTCATGTGCTGCTATTTCCCCTTAAATTTTCATTTTTTTTTCCCATTTGGGGGCCTTCAGAACCAAACCCAGTATCCCATAGAGTTTTGGTACTTAAGGTACAATAATTTCAACAAACAATGGTCTTCCTGGAACCAATTAATATTGTAACTTTAGGGACCACTGTATATATATCTACACTACCGTTCAAAAGTTTGGGGCCACATTGAAATATCCTTATTTTTGAAGGAAAAGCACTGTACTTTTTAATGAAGATAACTTTAAAATAGTCCTAACTTTAAAGAAATACACTCTATACATTGCTAATGTGGTAAATGACTATTCTAGCTGCAAATGTCTGGCTTTTGGTGCAATATCTACATAGGTGTATAGAGGCCCATTTCCAGCAGCTATCACTCCAGTGTTCTAATGGTACAATGTGTTTTGCTCATTGGCTCAGAAGGCTAATTGATGATTAGAAAACCCTTGTGCAATCATGTTCACACATCTGAAAACAGTCTAGCTCGTTACAGAAGCTACAAAACTGACCTTCCTTTGAGTAGATTGTGTTTCTGGAGCATCACATTTGTGGGGTCAATTAAACGCTCAAAATAGCCAGAAAAAGAGAAATTTCATCTGAAACTCAACAGTCTATTCTTGTTCTTAGAAATGAAGGCTATTCCATGCGAGAAATTGCTAAGAAATTGAAGATTTCCTACAACGGTGTGTACTACTCCCTTCAGAGGACAGCACAAACAGGCTCTAACCAGAGTAGAAAAAGAAGTGGGAGGCCACTTTGCACAACTAAGCAAGAAGATAAGCACATTAGAGTCTCTAGTTTGAGAAACAGACGCCTCACAGGTCCCCAACTGGCATCTTCATTAAATAGTACCCACAAAACACCAGTGTCAACATCTACAGTGAAGAGGCGGCTGCGGGATTTTAGGCTTCAGGGCAGAGTGGCAAAGAAAAAGCCATATCTGAGACTGGCCAATAAAAGAAAAAGATTAAGATGGGCAAAAGAACACAGACATTGTACAGAGGAAGACTGGAAAAAAGTGTTGTGGACGGATGAATCCAAGTTTGAGGTGTTTGGATCACAAAGAAGAACGTTTGTGAGACGCAGAACAAATGAAAAGATGCTGGAAGAATGCCTGACACCATCTGTTAAGCATGGTGGAGGTAATGTGATGGTCTGGGGTTGCTTTGGTGCTGGTAAGGTGGCAGATTTGTACAGGGTAAAAGGGATTCTGAATAAGAAAGACTATTACTCAATTTTGCAACGCCATGCCATACCCAGTGGACAGCGCTTGATTGGAGCCAATTTCATCCTACAACAGGACAATGACCTTAAACACCCCCCCCCCCCCCCCCCCAAATTGTGCAAGAACTATTTACAGCAGAAGCAGGCAGCTGGTATTCTATCGGTAATGGAGTGGCCAGCGCAGTCACCAGATCTGAACCCCATTGAGCTGTTGTGGGAGCAGCTTGACCGTATGGTACGCCAGAAGTGCCCATCCAACCAATCCAACTTGTGGGAGTGCAATTTCTCCAGCTTACCTCAACAGATTAATAGCTAGAATGCCAAAGGTGTGCAATGCTGTAATTGCTGCAAAAGGAGGATTCTTTGACAAAAGCAAAGTGTGATGTAAATACAATGTTATTTCAAATACAAATCATTATTTCTAACCTTGTCAATGTCTTGACTCTATTTTCTATTCATTTCACAACGTATGGTGGTGAATAAGTGTGACTTTTCATGGAAAACACAAAATTGTTTGGGTGACCCCAAACTTTTGAATGGTAGTGTGTATATATATATATATATATATATATATATTTATTTATATATATATGGACAAATCCTTCAGATTGGGAAACCTTTTTGGCAGACATGTTTGAAAGATCTAAACAATGTATACAATTTCTTTATTTCTTTCCTTTTTTGCTGGATGTGTATATACAGTGTAGTTTTTAAGAGAAGCAGAAATGTTTTCTTTATGCTGTTCCTTCCTTTAGGAACCATTTTCGGCAAAAGCAAAAATGCACGTATCCCCTGTGGACATGAGCCAAGCAAGCATATGCAAATATGCCTTAACCCATACGAAATGACATGACTTGTTTTCTCATGTGACTACAGTGTGATACATGTTTCTAGCCATTATGACCCCTTAGGGTATGGTCCTATGTAGTGGCAGCTGCATGTAGACCAAACCGCACCTACATACAGCGATGATTGGCCACCTACTAAAACTTGGTTTTAAGAAAAAAGTGTGTACATCCCCACACCCACATATTGGAATATGATACATATGACCATACCCTTAGCGCCTTCAGCGGCATGTTTTGTCATCCGTGAATGCTACAATAAAACATGATTTAGAAGCACACAATATTATCATTATCACATGCACTCAACACACTTACTCTTTGCTCTTGGAAGCCAAACAATGGACTGTCCATTTGACGTCTCATCCCTTATGCACATGTCCAGAGAGCACAGCACATGGTAATTGAACACAATGAAGCAAACTATCTGCTGCAGAAGATCAGATGCTGAAGGATCATCGCTAAATCACCGGAGCTGGTGTGTATATAGAAGGAAGAACCCAATGACAGGCCGTCCTCTGGCATGATGGCTCTTTGTGCTCTGCTCTAAGGTCTTCACTTCAGGCTTCTCTATATCACTTGCATATATCCTGGTACTGACTACAACTAGAATCCCTCGCAGGTCTTTCTCTGCCTCTAAAACAGCATGTGCTGTGAATTCATGAGCAGTAACAGACATTTGGAAATCCCAGGCTGAACTCCTCACCCTTGGAGGATTGAAAATGATGTAACATCTCTGGCATGGCTCATTCATTGCACTGTCTTCTGGGTAGTACTTGCTCACTCATTCGTACTCTGACATTTTTGCATAATTTCTATTTTGATTGTACCGTCTGCTATTGTTTCTGGGTCGGCTCACATTGAGACCATTTTGACCAAGATTCCTAAACAGCAATGTGAACTGTTGGTTAACATTGGCAACACTGCTATAGAGGGGTATCCAAATATACGCACACACGCCTATACAGTTAGGTCTCTAATAAGGCCCTATCCTTCCTTTATTTGGTATTTTTGTTTGGCTTTGCCATTGTCAGTAAATGTAAAGCTTTCCTTTGTTTGCATTGCCATTTCTGACCAACAAAAGAAGAGATAAAACTGAGTACATAACTAGAATCAACAAGCATTACGAAAGTTAAAGTATAACTCTCAAGTAGAAGCAAATATAAGAAACTCTGTCATACATTTTATAAGGCAGAAAAGCTTTATTTTGTGCCCAAAAGGCTGTTTCCCCCTTTTCCCCCCACACTTCTTATTTGTGTGTCACTAAACCATCTATAGGAGAGTGAAGAAGAGCAAAGATGGCTTACACTGTTCATACAAATCTATGGAGGGAGCAGGGGCCAAGGGGGATAAGTAATCAGGAAGAGCTGAAAAGCACCTAGAGAGTACACATGGTTTCTGGCCAGAGATATGTCTGAAATCACACGGCAGACTGCTCAATACTGGTCTGGGAACTTCTGAAGGTTTCCTACAGTGAGGTAGGATGGTAGGATCACATTTTAGTATATATATATAGGAGCCAGCACAGAGGCTAGTCTGCATTCACTCATCCAAGAAGAAAATGGTGTTCCAGCATCAATTCTTATAAAACCAGTGTTCTTTATTTGTGTTCCATATAAATTACAAAAAGGGGTATAGGTTCTGCAATGCATTTAAACCTTGTTGGCCTTAATCACAGCAATTCACTCATGCTCTGCATCCAATGAGGTCCTAACTGTCAGAGCCCCCTTCCCTCCAAATCCCAAAGTAATAACTTATCTTGAGGACGATATTTTCCTATAGGCACCCATGGGTAGGTGTCTAGAGTTGCAGAATTTAGCAAGCAGTCTATGTAAAAATAAAACATTAGAGCAGTATTTGCTATTGAGTACATCGGATAGCAGAATTTAAAGAATAGCAAAATGGCCCTTGAACATTGCATAACAGCATACATACATACATAGCAACACTGCTATAGAGGGGTATTGATCCCTGCGGCTGCTATTCCAATGGCCAGTCCGTAAGTTTAGATTAGTGCACAGTTGTAGAAGAAAGTGTCATATGGGTCACATGGGACCTTAGCCCAATGAATACTGTCAGTAACCCTGGAGTACCAGTCCAGTCCAATCCAAACGGGTCTTTGTATATCCTCAAGCATCATCTATAAAGATTGCCGTTGGTCGAGAGGACCACATTAATCTTCAAAGAGAAATTGTGCATTGTGAGCATTGGGCTTCACTGCATTTCAGAACCTGCCATGGCTTCAGGCTGGGACTGGTAATCAAAGTGGCTGAAGTGGCTATAACTATATGCCTGCTTTTTCTGAGGCTGAAGTATCCTTTTAACCCATCTGACCAGTAAGGTGCCCCTTGTAGCCCATTGCCCATGTAGCAACTATATTAGGCAATGGTGGGGTTATCCATCTGTAACATGAACAACACAGGCTCCACCACCAACTCCGCTCTAGAACAGTCTGCCACTGAGTTATACCCCAGATTGTACAGAAAATAGGTGCCCCAGGATGTACATAGTTGCCCCCATTGCTCCCCTCCCCTCAGTGTTACCAGGCTCTCTTCCTGTGTAACCAGGTCCCACCGATGTAGCCAGCTAACCAGTCTAAGAGTGGCGAGGTATCTCCCCAGTGTTGCTGAGTCAATCCCACCACCTGCGTGCAACCCCCCCCCCCCTACTTTCTCTGTGCTCCATGGCCAGCACAGTGACAGATCTCTTCCCAGTCTGCTGTACTGTGTGCGCCAGAGCTTGAGGTGGGCCGTGGACATTCTGCACTGCTCCCAGACTTCTGCAGGCCACAGGTCTAAGGCATCCTGTGACGTACTGACTAACTGACAGGGCAAGAAGTTGCCCTATATGCTTTCATCCGTGTGTGTGTCTGCATATTAATGTGCTGCTCACAAGACTGGAGATCCTGAACTCCTGAAGTAGTAACAACCACTAGTTGCACCAACTGTGGTGTCCCCGCCTTGTGCCTTCCCTTGTTACCCCATGTCCTGCCCCTGCCCTCACAATCCCGAGGATAAATACAAAACTGTCAGAATAAATGGTGCACAACACTTGCTCCGTGCACAACACTTGCTCCAAGCATTCTCTCTGGGATTGAACATTTCTGAGTGCTGAACTGTTCTGTAGAAATCAGTTTTCTGCAGTAATCTTATTATCGCCAAAGACAGGATTACAATAAAAGGTAATACCTATATATAGAGGCACAGGATCCATCATTCCTATCCTTTCTGTACAATGATCTCTGCATAGGTCACAGAGCATGCCTAGAAAATCCTCCCCTTAAAGCCAATGAGCCAGCTCTAAGCTACATGTACGCGGAGCCCTACAAGCAGCTCATTATGCAGGGGGGTGGGCAGAAGCATGGACACAGAACAAACAGGCAATGCTGCTCTAGGCAACCCTAAGCCTTACCTTTTTGGCATGTTTATTTTGCTTGATACAGGAGTGTAGCTATCTTCATAGAATTACAATATCTTCACTGAAATTAATGCGCTGTTAATTCTTTCTTTTCACCTTCCCTGTTACATGCATTAATAAGGCAATTTTTTTTTCTGGTTTCAGCACATAGTATATATTATTCCTTGGACTGCAGTATGAGATATTCAGCCAATATTTTTCTAGGGAAACTATTGCAGATATATATATATATATATATATATATATATATATATATATATATATATATATATGTTCCAGCTACAATATAAATATAAATATATATATATATATATATATATATATATATATATATATATATATATGTATATAAAAATTTTCCTGTGTGTCACTTATGCTTTGCACATTGCAATGTAGTAGGAGGGAGAAGGATAGTTATAACCTCTCATTTGCTGAACATAATTATAAAGATTATGGATCAATCTTTCCAAGAAGCAATAATGGTTGTTTTAAAGTGCTCAAGTGATCCCCAAGCAAATTCACTTTAGCTATTTTCACTTCATATGGTAATCCTCTAAGCATTCGCTTTA
Source organism: Dendropsophus ebraccatus (assembly GCF_027789765.1). Classification (NCBI taxonomy): domain Eukaryota; kingdom Metazoa; phylum Chordata; class Amphibia; order Anura; family Hylidae; genus Dendropsophus; species Dendropsophus ebraccatus. Next base: position 111,527,979 of record NC_091460.1, read on the forward strand.
TAAGATGCACCCCTGGTTTAGACAACTGAAAACCGGAGAAAATAGGTCCACTTCAACACTCTTCATGACAGTACATTATACCCACACATACACAGCTCTGCTACCTGCACAATATGCACCCAGGTCTGCAATAAACATTGAATTTAGTTTTTTTTAGGTGAACAGGGACCTAGAAGATTGCAAACACTTTTTCTCACCTTGAGTGGTAAGCCTGGTGCCATGGAGATCCTATCGTCCCCTGAGATATTTGCATCATGCTGGGATTTGGTTGGTTCTCCAGTAACTTGGATGAGTGCCAGGAATGGGGACGAGGAATACACACACTTTGCCTGTGTGGACATTAAAGATAAAGAAGATTAGAAATACTGTCCATGTTGCTTTCAGATTTATGTATTTTCAATTGATATTTACTATACAACATGTCAGCTTTGTCCATAGTAACAAAAATTGTTAGTTTTTCCACAGTAGAAAACCTGACTGGTTGCTACATTGTCACTTGTTTGTTCTGGTTGCTACATTGTCACTAATTTGTACTCATAGAACTTATACTGTATGCCAAGTAAAACCAAAATCCTGCCTAAATACCTTGTGTTTTTATTGATACATAACCCTAAATATAGTGGCAGGGCTGTATTTACCATTAGGCACCCGTGGTCCAGTGCCTAGGGCAGCATCTTGCAGGGGGCAGCACCAGGGGGAAGGAACACAACTTTTTTTTGTTTTTATTTTTTTTAGTCTCTCACCTCTCATTCAGACTTGCCAGTAAATCTGGTGTCTTTTCGGAGGGAGTGGAGTTGGTATGGCTGCATTGTTCAGGTCTGGTATGGCGATATTATCCAGTCACAGTATGGCGGTATTGTTCAGGTCTGGTATAGCAGTTTTACCCAGTCACAGTATGGTGGTATTGGTCAGGTCCGGTATGGCGGTGTTATGCAGTCACAGTCTGGTGGTATTGGTCAGGTTTGGTGTGGCGGTGTTATCCAGTCACAGTATGGTGGTATTAGTCAGGTCTAGTATGGCGGTATTCTTCAGGACTGCTATAGCAGTGTTATTCAGTCACAGTATAGTTACCACCAGGTATTGTCCGTTTACCCCTAGACATACATGGTGCAGTAACTTTGACATTTACTTTTAAAAGTTTAAAAGTGCTTAGATACACCCCTACCTAACAGTGTTATACAGAGCTTTTATTGGTCTTCCAAAGAGTTGTACACAAATTTTTGGGCTATTAAAGAAATTTTGATTTGGAAACAAATTGTAGCCAGAGTTTGGTCAACTGACAAAACTGAAATTTTTAAAAAAGTTTTCTCTAACTTCCCTATGTTCTCACCTCTGTTTTAACTAGGCTGTTGACAAGAATTAGGCATAATGGTGCGATTAGGCAGCCTCAAAGGCATGCATGCATGCTGCCCTTGCTGTTTCCTGTCCATTTCCATTGTGTTTCCATCATTTTCTAACGTTGACAGGTTTTCACATGACCTTCTCTCTATCAAACTTGGGTCCCCTGCAAAAATGCTTGAGTTTCCCATTGACTTCAATGGGGTTCATTATTCGAAACGAGCACTCGAGTATCGGGAAATATATTTGTCTCGAGCACCTGAGCATTTTAGTACTCGCTCATCACTACAAACAACACGTTATTTTTAAACCACTAATATATAACAGTTTAACAAGAAACCCCTAGGTAATACAATAAGCTAGTGTGTATAAATACTAATAAAGGAGTAATAAATAGGGTTATACTCAGTAAAACAATATAAACCAACCCAAATATATTAAAATAATCTCTTGCAAATACATGGGCAACTAAGACATAACATTGTCATATGCACTAATATTGACCAGAAGGTAAATATATGGATGGTAAGTAAAGTGCTTATAGCTGTAATACAAATAAAATATATAGGGAGTACATATAACAAATACAAGGCATGTGTTAAAGCCTATATAACCCCTTCAAGACCAAGCCTATTTGCACCTAAAAGACCAGGCTCATTTTTCAAAATCTGACCTGTCTCACTTTATGCGCTTATAGCTCAGTGATGCTTTAACGTATGCTAGCGATTCTGAGTTAGTTTTTTTCGTCACATATGGCACTTTATATTAGTGGCAAAATTTGGTCACTACTTTGTGTGTTTTTTGTGAAAAACATCAAAATATCATGAAAAATTAAAAAAATTAGCATTTTATGAACTTTGAAATTCTCTGCTTCTAAAAAAAGAAAGTCGTATCACATAAATTAGTTACTAAGTCACATTACCGATATGTCCTCTTTATTCTGGATTCATTTCATAAACATATTTTACTTTTTTAGGGTGTTACGGGGCTTAGAATTTTATCAGCAAATTACCACATTTTCGTGAAAGTTTTAAAAACTGACTTTTTTAGGGACCAGTTCTTTTTTTAAGTTGATTTAGGAGGTTTATATACTGGAAACCACCATAAGGGACCCCATTTTGGAAACTAGACACCTTAAAGAATTAATCTAGGGGTATAATGAGCATTTTAACCCTACAGGGGATGGAGGAAAGTATTCACCATTAGGCCGTAAAAAAAATGAAAAATTAAAATTTTCCAATAATATATAAGTTTAGATTAAAGTTTCTCATTTTCAAAAGAAACATGAGAGAAAAAGCACCCCAAAATTTGTAACGCAGGTTCTCTTGAGTACTACGGTACCCCATATGTGGGCGTAAACCACTGTATGGGCACACAGCGGGGCTCAGAAGGAAGGGAGCTCCAATTAGCTTTTCCATTGCAGATTTTGCAGAAGAAGAAGATTACGAGCGCCAGGTGCATTTGCAGAGCCCCTGTAGTGTCAGCAGAGAAAAAAAAAACCATAAGTCACCCCATTGTGGAAAGTACACCCCTCAAAGAATTCATCTTGGGGTAGGATGAGCATTTTGACCCCACAGGTGTTAGAGGAAAGTATTCAAAATTAGACAGTATAAATGAAAAACTCGAATTTTTGCAATATGTTCCTTTAGTTTGAAATTTTTCAATTTCACGAGGAACAAGAGAAAAAAGTACCCCAAAATTTGTAACGCAGGTTCTCCTGAGTAAAAAGGTACCTCATATGTGGGCATAAACTACTGTATGGGCACACAGCGGGGCTCAGAAGGAAAGAAGCGCCAATAGCTTTTTCAATGCAGATTTTGCTGAAGAAGTTTCTGAGCGCCAGGTGTGTTTGCAGAGCCCCTGTATTGCCAGCGGAGTAAAATCTCGCCATACGTCACCCCATTTTGGAAAGTGCACCCCTCAAAGAATTCATTTTGGGGTGTGGTGAGCATTTTGACCCCACAGGTATTAGAGGAAAGTATTCAAAAGTAGACAGTAAAAATGAAAAGCTCGAATTTTTCCAATAATATGTTCCTTTCGTTTGAAATTTCTCAATTTCACGAGGAACAGGAGAGAAAATTCACCCCAAAATCTGTAACGCAGGTTCTCCTGAGTACAACGGTACCCCATATGTGGGCATAAACCACTGTATGGGCACACAGCAGGGCTCAGAAGGGTAGGAGCGCCAATTTGCTGGAGCAAAACCGCAGCTAGTAATAGTTATTAGAATAGCGCAGTTACTAAAATAAAATAAAAAAGATTACAGGTAATGTGGGGTGGTTACGGACAGTCTGGGGTGGTTCCGGGTAATCTGGAGGTGATTCCGGGTAATCTGGAGGTGGTTACTGGCAACCTGGGGTGGTTACGGGTAATCTTGGGTGGATACGGTCAACATGGGGTGGTCACGGGCAACCTGCTGTGGTTACGGCAACCTGGGGTGGTTATAGGCAACCTGGGGTGGTTACAGGCAACCTGGGGTGGTTACGGGCAATGTGGGGTGGATACGGACAACCTGCTGTGGTTACAGACAATCTAGGGTGGTTACAGGCAACCTGCTGTGGTTACGGGCAACGTGGGGTGGTTACAGACAATCTGGGGTGGTTACAGACAATCTGGGGTGGTTACAGACAATCTGGGGTGGTTATGGATAAACTGAAGTGCTAATAGGTAATCTGAGGTGGGTACCTGTAATCTGGCATGGTTACGGGCAATCTGGAGGGGGTCACTGGCAATTTGGAGTGGTTAGAGGCAAGGTGCAGTGGTCAGAGGCAAGGTGCGGTGGTCAGAGGCAAGGTGCGGTGGTCAGAGGCAAGGTGCGGTGGTCAGAGGCGACGTGCGGTGGTCAGAGGCAAGGTGTGGTGGTCAGAGGCAAGTTGCGGTGGTCAGAGGCGACGTGCGGTGGTCAGAGGCGACGTGCGGTGGTCAAAGGCGGCGTGCGGTGGTCAGAGGCGACATGCTGTGGTCAGAGGCAACCTGCGGTGGTTGCGTGCAATCTGGGGGTTACATGTAATCTGGCATGATTACAGGCAACCTGGGGTGGTCATGCGCAACCTGCGGTGGTTACGGGCAACCTGGAGGGGTTACAGACAATCTAGAATTGTTACGGATAGACTGAAGTGCTTATAGGTAATCTGGGGTGGGTACATGTAATTTGGGGTGGTTACAGGCAATCTGGGGTGATTACGGACAATCTGGAGGGGGTCATTGGCAACATGCGGTGATTACGGGCAACGTGCGGTGGTTACGGGCAACGTGCGGTGGTTACGTGTAATCTGGGGGGTTACGTGCAATCTGACGTGATTACGGACAACCTGGGGTGGTTACGGGAAACCTGCGGTGGTTACGGGTAATCTGGGGGGGTTAGGGGTAATTTGGAAGTAAACTGCAATTATTACTATAATAAAAAGTGTGTGTTTTATTTTTTTGTATGTTTTTCACTTTTTGCACTTTTACACATTTATTTTCACTGTATTACTATGATTACTGTGATATTTTCTATCACAGTAATCGAAGTTCAGTGACAGAGACCAAATTGGTCTCTGTCACTTTAAATTTTCAGAGTTGGCTGGTTGTAGAGCGCATGCGCACTTCGTAACCAGCCAGGACGTCAAGGAGGAAGGAGCTCCCAGGATCAGGTGAGTATATAAGGGAAGGGGGACGGGGGTGACTGGGGGACGGGGGTGACTTGGGGGGGGGGCACAGTATCACTTTTTATCCCCTGTGACCAATCATTTATCGTGACAGGGGATAAAAAGTGCTGGGGAGCACATGGCACAAGCGATCAGAGGTATATAGTATATACCGCTGCTCTTGGATCTGATGGCCACCCCGGGGAGGGGGGGGGGTTAGATACTGGGGCACTAGGGGGGCTGATCTGGGGTCTGATTTTACTTATTTCATCTCCCCCCACTCACGGTGGAGGGAGATGAAATACAGCGGCGGCACTGGCCCATTAGTGCCCGCCGTATCGGCGGTCACTAAGGGGTTAATGGGGGTCAGCTGTTCTGGGTAAAACTTTTACACTGTTATGCTTAGTGCAAAGCCCAAAGCCTGAGAGGGAGAAGCAAGACACATGGATTCTCTCTTGAGTAGAGATGAACAAGCACACTTGTTCGTAACTTGTATTCGCTTGAGTATAGGGCGACTTGAAAGTACTCAGTAATCAAGCCTGTTGAAAAGCTGCTGAGAAGCCTTTTAATAAGCTTTAGGGTGCCCCCACCCTTAGGTATGTAACTAGGTGCCCACCTGGTATGTGGTTAATCTAAAAAGTGACAGTCTGGCCCTCAGGGGGTTAACTACTGTGCCCAGGGGGGGAGTTATACTTACTATCACAAGGATTGGGTATTGCATCTATTGCATTTTAGCTGCCAGCTTCTTAACAGTATATTAACTTTAAACTGCATACTGTATTTTAATTTCAGTTTTACTTTTGTAAACAAATAAATCCGCAAAATCAAAAAGAAAACATGCTGTGTTAAGTAAATATATAGTAAAGAAGCTGCCGGCTATAATGCAACAGACGAGAAAGGGAGCCTGTCTATTACATTATAGCTGCCAGCTTCTTTACAGTATATTAATTTAATGCAGCATATTTTCATTCTAATTTTGCTTTTGTTCGCTTACAAAACTAAGCGAAATGGAAACGAGAATATGCTTTTTTACGTTAATATGCTATTCAGAAGCAAGCACCTATAATGCCCCCCTCTCCCCTTATACAGCACAGTCTCGCCCCCAGGGGCTTGAGTTAACTTTCAGGCCTAATTCACACATCCGTTACTCTGTCTGCAATTGCGGGCACGTAATTGCGGACAGAACATGAAACCAATGTTATCCAATGGCCTCCTTCACACGTCCGTACGTGTATATGGGGCCTCGATCCGTGTGGATTGCTAGGGTGAATCAAGTGTAATGTAGTGCTCCGTGAAGCATGGAGCACTACGGATACACATTCGGATGTGTAAATATGGCCTCACTTACAGATTAAACAGGTACCATCCACTCTGTTAAGTTGGGGGGCACCTGGTTTAATACTCGAGTCATCCTGATTTCAATGGGGCTTGTTACTCGAATCGAGCACTCGAGTGTTGGAAAAATACTTGACTTGAATAACAAGCATTCAAGTAGTTTGGTGCTCACTCATCTCTACTCTAATCTGGGTGTTCGTTCAATCTCTGTAATACATCACCACTCTGCACTAGACATAACACAATGTATTTTATGCGTGCAAAAATCCTGGACACCTGATTTACTAAATTTCTCAAAAGCTATATCTGCTCCACTAGAGGGTGATAAAATTTGTATTTAGGATAATCTGCTTTTATTTCAATATCCCAACCCTAGTGTTGTATACATCGAGAATGCACAAAGACATTCCTTCCTATGTGAGGGAATTTTTGGGCAGTAGTGCCATGGTTTATTCTAATAGCCGTGCTCTGCACACATCTAAGCTTAGGCATGTAAAGCACTGAAAAGAGGAGGTAAGAACTCCCGAAGCAGCACAGAAGACACTGATAATCAGCATTTGGTGAGAGGGTCTTTGTATGCTTCACTGATGCCAGGATAAGCACCCCAAAGCCATGTACTTAATGAGTCCCACTCAATTGGTGTCTGTGTTTGCAGAAATTCTTTTCTGTCACTAGTTTGTAAAACCTAAACCACACATTAAATAGTGTTAATCTATGCCACAGACCCGCCATTGTTCCTGAAGAACTCCCTTCCATGCATAGAAGCATGCCTGCTCTTCCACAGAACATATCCTATTGCAGGTTATCTACACTAACATCTGCTCTCTACCACAGTGCTTGAAATTCTGTATGATTATATTATAGCTCCTCAAGCTTGGGCGCCATTAAAAGAAGACAAAGGCATGCCAATTTAATTAAAACAAAGAAGTTTGACTTTTTTTTTATTTTTATTTTTACATACAATAGTACTTCAGTCTTAGGCCATATTCACACAATTTTTCGGACCTTACCAACAGTGAAGGCCTGTAATGAAGAGTTTCTCTGCTCGGCGTGATGTACCAATATCTTGCCAGGAGCGGGGAAAATGCTTGAATGTCTGCAGCACTGTCAGTACAGTGCCATGGAGATTCGGACAGTTTCCCCTCATATCGAACGGGGAAAGAATCCATTACAGACCTTCACTGTCCATAAGGCCTGCAAAATTACGGACTGATGAATGTGGCCTTAGTGGTTGCAATTCTCCAAGGAGGCACAAAAGCTTAATAGCTCTTTCACTGTTGGTACTAAACAATTAAACAGGCATTTGACAGTACCCAACCCTTCAACTAGACCCTTATCAAGTTTTAGTCTATGAGGTGGTGTTTTTTCAATCCCTACCTTCAAAGAGCCATAACTTTTTTTTATTGAAATAGCCATAAGGGCCTTGTTTTTCCAAGATTAATTGTATTCTTCAATAGTCACTATAAGAGATGAGTGAACGTTTCAAAAGTTCATCAGGTTTGCCAAACTTTAACCATCTGAACCAAACCTTAAACGAACCGCAATAAAACAGCTAACAAATTACATGTTTTTAGCTGTTTTAGTGCGGTTCAAAAAATGTGCTCATCTATATTTACCTGTCCACGCTCCCACGATGTCCGTCCTCTCCGGTATCCTCAACACTCGCCAAAATCTTATTCAGCCATAACTGGCTGAGACGGGACAGTGCTGTAGACAGTGAATGTCTCAAAAGTGACAGCCTGTAAAGCCAACGTGTCTCAGTGGCTGAATGGGCTGGAGGTGGCTGGAGACACCGGAGACCAGGAGGAGGACACCTGGGGAGCGTGGACAGGTAAAACATTTTTTTTTTTAGATGCGCAACCACCAACTTTCCGAACTTGTTCCAATGTTTACAAAAAGTTCGGAATGAGCCTCAGTTCTGGGAGTTCAGTTCACTCACCTCTAGTCATTAAGAATATGTGGGGGGGGGGGGGGGGTTGTTTTTTCAGGGGAATATATAGTTGTCATTGGTATAATTTAGAGGACCACATACTTTTTATTCTGTCTGTTGGGAGGCATGATGAACAAATACAGTAATTCTGGATTTTTTTTTCTTTTAGCATTTATTGGAATAAAAAAATTCCCATACATATTGGTATGGGTGTACTGTCTCAAATAAATGTATTTTCTGTTGTTTTTGAGAGTCTCAGGATATGTAGCTTTGATTCAGGCTGGCATCGATGACTATGCCCTACTGTCCATTGAAGTCTCTGAATGAATATTCCTTCTTCTCACCTGTGTCTGAGTCTCAGCTTATGTCCGTCCCCTCGGCATTCTTCACAGCTGAGGGATGATAGTCTGTCTATTGTTGTTTCCACGCAAGTGTTAGAACATGCCGTCTTTTCAATGAACAAACTTCTGTAGATGAACAAAATGACAATATATCAGTTTATAAATGGACAAATCATTACCAAGACCTATATTTACTATTCATTAATTTATGCTGAACACTTGTGTATATGACTAAATTATGCCAAGTTAAACAAGATACAGGGTACTCCATATGAATAAAATAACCTCCATTGCTATTACACCAATAGACACAGGATTTTGTTCATGTCTTGAAGACCTTTACTGCAATATCTACTCTGCTGGACCACTTATTAGAGGGGTACTCCAGTGATTTTTTTTTTTAAATCAACTGGTTTCAAAAGGTTAAACAGATTTGTTAAAACATATCCAGCCTTCCCGTACTTATCAGCTGTTGTATGTCCTGCAGGAAGTGGTGTATTCTTTCCAGTCTGACACAGTGCTCTCTGCTGCCACCTCTGTCCATAACAGGCACTGTCCAGAGCAGGAGAAGTTTTCTATGGTGCTTTTTTTTACTGTTTTGGACAGTTCCTAACATTGGTGGCAGCAGGCAGCACTGTGTCAGACTGGAAAGAATACATCACTTCCTGCAGGAGATACAGCAGCTGAGTAGAATAGAAGTAACTTTCTGAAACCATTTGATTTGAAAACTTTTTTTTTTTTTTTTTGCTGGAGTACCCCTCTTATTCATACAGGTTTCCCATTTAGTACAGTAGTTGCACTCGCGACACTGCCTGGCACTACTGTGCTAGAAGTATAATAAGAAACAAGCCATGGGTTAAGCTTGCATATTTGAAATAATTTGAATTCCGTACACGTTGAAGAAAAGTCATTTAAAGCTCATGCAGGTGTCTAACAGGACAATTTACTTTTAATTTGTAGAAGAACAACATTTTTAAGCTTAAAATAAGAACTATGTTTTTTGTTTTCTTTACAAGTTGTGTTTTTTTTGCTTGTTATGGAAGTTAAAAAGTAAGGCCTTATTCCCATGTTCCGTGTTTTACGGTCGACACGGACATGGAAGGCTTAGGGTATGTGCATACTGAGGAATTCCCGTGGATAACTTCCTGCGGATTCCGCTGCTCACCCCACACACACCCGCTTGACTCTCCGTCTGTCCCATAGACTCCATTCTTAGTTCGTCCAGATTCCGCCATCGGCCCAAAGAATTGACATGTAATGAAGCAGCCGCGCGGTCTTCTACATTCGCGTCACCCATGAAACATGGAATGTGGGAATAAGGGCTAAGGCACTGTTCATACCACAGTTGTGGTGTATAGTACATATGGTGTTTACATATGCAGACATATGCAACTGATAGCCAAACAGTTGGATATGTCACTGACTGGCTCTTCCTGAAAAAATGTATGCCAATCAGCGGGCTCATTTTAATGGTGCATACAATTCAGACATATGCCAGAGGTTCACTGTCTAAAGTGATTCTGTCAGCTGCAATATATGTTCCCAAGCTCCTGATCTGATCTGCAAGCTGTAACACCTCCTTACTCCTCTCCAATATCTCACTCTGCTTGGAGCTCACCTTGCAGCTGTCAACCAAGCAGGGTCAGGCATGGGAGGGGGAGCAAGGAGGCTTTCCAGCTTGTAGCAGATCAGGAGCCTTAGGGTGTGTACACACGTAACGGATCCGCAGCGGATTTCTCGCTGCGAATTCGCAGTGAGATCCGCTGCGGATCCCTGCCCTGTACACTTATGAGCAGACAAGCTTGGGGGGTTAACTGGACAGGCTGCGGACATACAGCGGGATGTGCATCCCGCTGCAAGTTTGCTCATAAGTGTACAGGGCAGGGATCGCAAATTCGCAGCGAGAAATCCGCTATGTGTGAATGCACCCTCAGGCTGGGTTCACACTACGTATATTTCAGTCAATATTGTGGTCCTCATATTGCAACCAAAACCAGGAGTGGATTGAAATTACAGAAAGGCTCTGTTCATACAATGATGAAATTGAGTGGATGGCCGTCATAAAACAATAAATAACTGACATTATTTCAATACAACAGCCGTTGTTTTAAAATAACAGCAAATATTTGCCATTATATGGCGGCCATCCACTCAATTTCAACATTGTGTGAACAGAGCCTTTCTGTGATTTCAATCCACTCCTGGTTTTGGTTGCAATATGAGGACCCCAATACTGACTGAAATATACATAGTGTTAACATAGCCTTAATGATACTTTTCACTCATGAATAAAAGCATTTTTTCTGCATGCTGGAAGCACAGTTAGATATATGGAAATTACAATGTGTCTCCTTGACCTAACAGCTGTCTAACAGTGTCAGAAGTTTAGATTGTGAATTGCAGTTGATAGATTCACTTTACTGCAGATCCCAGACCAACCAGGTTTGATGACCTGAAATGACAACATCATGGATCAGCACTATGTGAGACCAGCCTACGCTCATGTTCACCCGCTTCAGTCTGCAATGATTTCTATGGGTAATGTAACAAATGGAAGAAAAGCAACAACAATGAGAAGGGCCGTCAGGATTCCAGATAGACAGGCAACCAGCTAGAGAGGGGCAACATGGAAAGCACAAGGAGGAGGCCCATCCAGCCAGAGTCCCAAGGAAGCACAGCTTAGTTACAATGGCCCGTAGGTCTAAACAAGATCTTGAAAACCATAAACACTGCCAAAACAGCCAAAACACGCTGCGAGCCAACCATGCGTGAAAATGCAAACGTAGAAATCTTGACAAGATGGGGGGGGGGGGGGGGTCACAAATGGGGGGTTTAGCCAGTATGTTCCATTGTATGAGTTTAGTCTCAAATACCTTATTGGGCATGATGTTCCACCCAGTAAAAGTCCCAAGGGTCCCTGATTAGATTGACAGCACCCAGTCTGTCCACCTCCACCACTCCCACCACCGAGAGGTACTCCATACCCCTAACCTCTGTTATCCTAGTTAGAAGTTCCAGGCTTAAAGGGAGCAGCCTGTTTTAGTCAGTGCCAGGCTTTGAGACATCTGGTGGCTGTAAGAATATACAAGAGCCTCTTCAGACGATGTTTGCACAGATGCACAGATGCACGGAGAAAAGGCTCAGCAAACAAGCCTTAGGGTTCAGGGGGATGTAATACTACAATACCTAAAGCATAAGATTCTTCACAGCACTCCAGTATGGTAATATAATCTCACAGTTCTAGAATAGGGATAATGTAAGGGATATCTGGGCCCAACAACCAACAGAAAGGGCTTTGAACTTATGGACATTGAGGTGATTGAGCGCTGGGTCGAACCTATGAAGAATTTCTGGAGTGTGATACCAGTGCATGGGGCATTTGTATTAGTCTTCACTGTATACCATGCACGGGGAAATTTTAGCCTGTTCCCAGATTGTTCCCCATTCAGCATTTGTCAGTGTTGGGTAATTTTCCTATTTTAGCATATAGAAGTGTTGTGGTAGGCTTTCAGAGGGCGGAAACAGTAGGACAGTAGATAGCAGAAACCAGGCCCCTAGTGGAGTGGGTGAAGGGGCATAGCCATTCATTCATATGTAGTGGGGAGTGAGAAAGTTCTGCTCAGGAAAAGTGCCCGAGTGTAGTTTTTTATTTGGCGATGGAAGAACACCGATCAAGGGGGAGAATCAGGATACAAAGTCCTGGAAGGGAAGTAGCTGTCGAGTTCTATGGTTTACTATGTCGGCAAAGTGGAGGGGGCCTTTTTTAAACCAAGGAGCAGAAGCATGGCATTTAGCAATTCTTAAAGATTTAGGCTTTTATGCAGCTGTGAACTTTATTCCGTAGCTCCTTCTCCATCACACTCATTGCGGGACATAAGCTCCATAGACCGATAATGGAGCCTGTCTTCTGCAACAAGTCGGATACAGCAGCAAGCCAGGAAGGGAAGCTCACAGCTACCCACTTCTCCTGGCTATACATAAGGATCAGTGGGGGTCTTGTTGACATGTCAAAAAGTTAATTTAAACAACAGTTTAAATTACACTTTAGGTTACACCAAAGAATGGTTTGGCAGTTGGGTTGTTAAACACAGAAATCTGTTACAGATCATCACCCTAATATAATTTTTTTAACAATTTTTTAGTAAATATATCTGCTTTTTTCTGTCCTAAATATTACAAAGTTAAAACAAAGGAAGAGTTTATTTTGGGATCACAGCAGCAGGAGTCCAGCAGGATGTCTGGACTAAAGACACTTTACTGTAATATACTGTAATTGGCGTCTTCACGGTAGAGAAACCAGTCTTACTGCTCTTTGGCAGCACAAGGGTCATTTTCTGTTAAGCTATAAATCATACAAGAAGTTTATCTACTGTGTTCTGAACATGCAGATATGTTTAATACAGTCGTGTCAAACAACGTATTTTATTTCTACCAAGAACAGATCTCCTGTGCACTATTTAGGAGACATAATATAAATCCTACATACCTATGTGTTCTTAGTCACTATTTTAATGTAAGGTTAAACACAGAATACAAATTGGTCAATATAAAGTATGAATAATTTAGAAGATCAAATAAATATAAATTTTAGGGAAGAAGCGACACTAACTGCAAGATATGGGTTTTTATTGACATCAAAGGGGAGAGAAACTAAAGGCCCAAGGCTAAGAGTCCTTTTACATTAGACAATCCCTGTATCGTTCGTGCGGCCATTAAAATACGGTTGCACATCCCCTGTTTACACAAGGACATCTAAGGCTGGTAAGCGAGGATTTTTAGGCATGCACAAAAAATACGATCAGTGGGCGAGCAGGCATTTTCCTGCTCCTTGACTGATTGGTGACACTACTCCATGGGCTGAATGACAGTTTCTAGCAACACTCCTCATTGCCGATAATTGGCCGGTGTGAAAGAGTCCTAAACCCCAAATGGTGACCAGCCCCTCCGGAAGCAGGTCATTTATGTCCTGCATTAACACCAATGCACCATGCTTCCTACCCATTCCCAGATACAACACATATGGGTAAACCTGAATTTATCATTGATTACACCAGACTTACTAACAATCCGTCAATTTTAAGCCGCTATGCTGTTATTTGTGTTGTATTTTTTGCGCCAAGTTCATCAATGTGGTGCATAAGCTATGTAAATCTGGAATGTTTTTGACAAGACAAAATTAAAACCCAACCATCCCGCTACATTAGAAGTGACTGGTTTTTGAAGAGAAAACCATTAAAAAATGTATGGTTTGCTTAATAAATCTTTTGGCTGTGGTGGGTTTTGAAGGACACACCGATGACACGCCCACTTGGCAGGTTTGTTAGGTTTTTGGAAAAAAATTGTGTCTCACACCTTTAGTAAATATGTCGGAGCACTAAACTGAAAGGGAAAATGGCCAAAACCCGACAATTTGCTGCCGGGAGCACTTAAATTGAGCAGTAAATTGAGTGCAAATTCTTGCTCAAAGAAAAGTTTTTTCTTTTTAGAAAACTTGCTTTTTTTTTTTTTTACAGCAATAAACTAGCATGCAAGCCTTAATAAATTCATTTTTATGTGCTCCAGGAGCTAGATAGGTAAGAACTCCCACAGGTAGCGTTGAGTGGATTTGTCAAACTGTTTGAGTTTGGCGACGTTCTCCGAACCTGAATGATCGTTTGATTACCCCTAGGGCTGCTGTAGGCAGTCCTGGAAAACATGGATACAGCCTGTAGCCTATGGCTGTATCCATGTTTTCCAGGACTCCCTAGGGCGGCATGCAACTTCAACAGCCATGGGGAATAAAACGTGAATGCTTGGTTTCAGAGAATGTTGAAACCCCAACTTTTTGACAGTTCCGCTTAACACTACTCACAGGCAACAATAAAAATTAAGAAACAAACACTGGTGAGATTTATCAAACTGGTGTAAAGTAGAACTGGCTCAGTTGCCCCTGGCAGATTCCACTTTTCATTCTTCACAGATATTTTGGAAAATAAAAGGTGGACTCTGATTGGTTGCTAGGGGTGACTGAGCCAATTCTAATTTACACCAGTTTGATAAATTTTCTTTATAGGTCATGTAGGAAACACTGCACCATTTGTGTAACCCCTGGTTCTCAAACTAAATGTTTGTCATTTTTTTAAATTATTAAATAACCAAAATTAAGGACGATAGACTTTGAGAAAATGAGTAAAGTTTGCACTGACTACACTTTTTGTTTTGTCTTCCTCCCTGCTTTGTGTGACAATTTGCATTAAAAGACCCATTATGTCTTCCATGGGAAAACTACTTGTCAAAGTGTCTTGACCAAGAGTCTACTTGATTATTTATGAAGTGTTATGTACCCATTCCATAGAAGTGCTTGGTAAACAGAAACAAAGGAATTTCTTAATGCCCCAAAAAAGCGATGGGCCTCTTGTCTTTGTAAAGTTTATGCCTCTTTTTGGCTGGTGTTTGTTTTTTGGGATCATTATAATGAATTGCATGTAATCTGTTGTCTTCAATACAATGGAAACAAGTATCAATAGCTCTACAGGAGTCAGGAAAAGTGTGGAAACTAGATTGGCAGCCATATTAATGGCTTTGTAGATCAGGCCTAAGACACTTTGCTAAATAATGACTTTTAGCAAAACATTTATGTAAATGTTTGTAATGATTGCTGTATGATTGGGCTGAGACCACTGTTGCAGATCCCTTAAGGCAAATTGATCGCCTGGGTTGTTACTGATTTTATCATTTTCGGACAAAAAAAACAAAAAAACCTTCTGTATGAAGACCCCCTTCTTAAAGCGTTAGTGTCATTTGTAATAACTTTTGAAGTGTGATCAGACATGTCAAAAGTTATTGATCACAGAGGGACTCACTGCTGAGACCTTGGGTGATACCAAGATACAGCTGGGAGAAGCGAAGTGCACAGTAGCATGCTCCACTTCCCGACTGACTGTAGATCTGACTCTTTAGCTTGATAGACTATAGTAAAGCAAAAGAGTTGACTTTGATGTTCACAGCTGAGACTTTGTAAGATTGTTAACTTCTGACATCTGATGATGTGTCAGAAGATATTACAATGTACAGTCATGCTTAGTACATGATACATAGTAAAGAAATATGGTTTTCCATTACTGGAATATTTTTAATTCAATGGGCAAGAGCCTTTTTAATGCAATATTAAATCTTTGCAGGTTATGGAACCACTGAATGTTTTATCTTACTGTTTTGCAATTAATTTGATATAAAAAAAAAATTCTCATAGGTCTTTATTAAATTTTTGCTCCCATTTGTCACCTTCAGTTTACATTCACACACTGTAAAATAACAGCCGCCATTTGAATCTAAAATAAAGACATTTGTTTTTTTATTCTTTAATGATTTCTATAAAGTCTATGAACAAAACACAGTAATCACTGAACTCCAGGAGAACAGTGAAAAAAACTCCAATGAAGTACTCAATCAAGAGTCTCCACTGATGCCCCCAAACATCAAAAACAAACAGGGAAATACAAGGGTGTCCCCTTTTTGTCAATGTCTAACTCAAGGTACGAGTATTGCGATCATGACAAGGGTTTGCCAAGGAGACTCTTGATTGAGTACTTCATTGGAGTTTTTTTCACTGTTCTCCTTGAGTTCAGTGATTACTATGTTTTGTTGGTCGATTTGTTATTGCCCCAACTAGCCAGAATCCTACTCCACACTGACGAGGGGAAAATACCCCGAAACGACTGTCTGTGGATGGAGGCCTGCCTTGGCAAGCCCTTGTCATGATCGCAATACTCGTACCTTGAGTTAGACATTGACAAAAAGGGGCCACCCTGGTATTTCCCTGTTTGTGTTCCAATACTCGCAACCGAGTGGGACTTAAGGGGCTATTTATCAGGGTGGTGTGGTGCTCTCCCCATCATGGAGGCACCCCGTGGCAACAGGCTAAAGATATCTGGCTGTCCCGTGTTTTGAGACTCGCAACCAAGACTCCACAGACTCTTGTTTTGCATATCTATAAAGTCTATGGAAACAACATCCGTTGGTTCGCACAATGTATAAAATAACGTTCAAACTTCTTCGAAAATGTTTTGTTTCGCTGCTTATTTTTATACCAAAATAGATACAAAGGGTTAAATTTGAAGGTTTTTGTAGATGTATGGACTAATAAACATCTTTCACGCAGCAGTTATTGTACAAATGCTCAGGTAAGTAAAGCGCATAAAGAGAAATAGTGAAACATACTCAATTGGGAGAAAAGATTTAGCAACTGCCTAAATGCTAGAGGATTGCGTGCCATAGGAAATGGCAAAAGAACTACTAACATGCTGGCATGAAGTCCCAGATTAACACTGTGGGTCAATAGTAAGGTTATCTCCACTTGTTAAGTTTGACACACACACCTCTAGAAACACAGTTGTTCCTCTTAGCAAATCGTTTTTGGCACCCGTCCTGTCTGAGCTTAACTCTTCAGCGGTCTATGACAAGTTTTTAAATGAAACCTGTCAGATAGGCCTTGGCGTGACCGAAAAGCAACAGATCTAACATAGTAACTGTCCTGACAAATTAATCAGCAGGAAATCTAAAGAACAGGGATAGGAACATGTATTACTCTCAATTGGTTTACATGCCTCTTATATCTAAAGTCCCTTACTTCAGCAAAACATTTGTCTTTTACATCACTGTGGATTACAAAATGCAAAGATATATGCCTATAGGCGGAAAAAAGCAGAACTTATATGAGTCAAACAACAATATTTCATATCAATTGTGAGCAATGGGTGGAAACACTGCGCCGGGAGGTGTTTGCACTGGTTACCTGATGTAATGCTAGGAATGTACAATTCCTTTTGTACAATTACTGATGACTTTTAAAGCAGATATTAAAAGCATCAGAAAGGTATCTTAGTTTATTGGAATTACCAGAATATTTTCTATAGAATGAGAAGGTTGGACTGCACCCATGCTTAGAGAACTTGCAGGTTTCCTGTTGTGACTCACTCACTCAGATATCTTTATGCTCATGGCTGTATTATTAGAAAATTAGAAATTTCATAACAAGATGGTGATATCTAGAGATGAGCAAACTTTTCAAAAGTTCGTTCCGACCGGACTTCCGGATTTTTTCGGAAAGTTCGGTTCGACCGAATTTCAGATTTCTTCGGATTTCATAGTTTAAAGCATCTATATGATACGGGGGTATTGTATTTGGTTGAATTTAGGGCTCTACATGTCAGTAACATTGATATGTTTTCAATATCGCAAAGTAATTTTTTTTTTTTTTAAGAGAACGAAGGAGAAGTGTGTGGTGAGGTCCTCAGGTGCTAACTAGTATTGTGTTTTGAATGCAAAATTTGCCAGATAAAAGTAGACACTTAAATACATTTGTTAATTATAAAACACATAAATATTTAGTTCGTATTAAAATCCTTTAGTGGTAAGACATCAGTAGTATAGGACATGCATATATTAGACAATAATAATAAAAACAATGTATACGTCACTAGTTAAAAATAGATCGCATATAAAAGGAAAAGAAATCAAAAACAAGAATGTAAAAAATGGAGAAAAAATCAAAAGATATAAAAAAGCAAAATCAGGAAAAAAGGTTCTCAGTTCTCAGATTTTTTTTTTTAGACTTCAATATTCACCATTACCGGGTCTATGAAGGAAATTCACCATTACAGGGTCTATGCAGGAAAAAGGTCACAAGTGCAGTGAAGGAACAGCAGTAGTCATTGGAGGCCAGTGGAGGTCCAGCAATAGTCATTTGAGGCCAGTACAGGAGCAGCAGTACTCAACATGGAGGCCAGGCAGGAGCAGCAGTAGCCAACATGGAGGGCAGGATCAGCAGTAGCCAACATGGAGGGCAGGCAGGATCAGCAGTAGCCAGCATGGAGGTCAGGCAGGATCAGCAGTAGCCAACATGGAGGTCAGACAGGAGCAGCATTAGCCAACATGGAGGCCAGGCAGGAGCAACAGTAGCCAACATGGAGGCCAGGCAGGATCAGCAGTAGCCAACATGGAGGCCAGGCAGGATCACCAGTAGCCAACATGGAGGCCAGGCAGGAGCAGCAGTAGCCAACATGGAGGCCAGGCAGGAGCAACAGTAGCCAACATGGAGACCAGGCTGGAGCAGCAGTAGCCAACATGGAGGCCAGGCAGGATCAGCAGTAGCCAACGTGGAGGCCAGGCAGGATCACCAGTAGCCAACATGGAGGCCAGGCAGGAGCAGCAGTAGCCAACATGCAGGCCAGGCAGGAGCAGCAGTAGCCAACATAGAGGACAGGCAGGAGCAACAGTAGTCAACATGGATGCCAACAAGGAGGCAAGTGCAGGCACACCAGTAGTCAACCTAGATGCCAGTTAAGGCCCAGCAGTAGCCAACATGGAGGCAAGGGCAGGCACACCAGTAGTCAACCTGGATTCCAGTTAAGGCCCAGCAGTAGCCAACAAGGAGACAAGGGCAGGCACACCAGTAGTCAACCTAGATGCCAGTTAAGGCACAGCAGTAGCCAACAAGGAGGCAAGGGCAGGCACACCAGTAGTCAACATGGATGCCAGTTAAGGCCCAGCAGTAGCCAAGATGGAGCCAAGGGCAGGAGCAACAGTAGTCAACATGGAGGCCAGGCAGGAGCAACAGTAGCCAACATGGAGGCCAGGCAGGAGCAGCAGTAGTCAACATGGAGGCAAGGGCAGGCACAGCAGTAGTCAACCTAGATGCCATTTAAGGCCCAGCAGTAGCCAACAAGTAGGCAAGTGCAGGCACACCAGTAGTCAACCTGGATGCCACTTAAGGCCCACCAGTAGTCAACATGAATGGCAGTTAAGGCCCAGCAGTAGCCAACAAGGAGGCAAGTGCAGGCACACCAGTAGTCAACCTAGATGCCAGTTAAGTCCCAGCCATAGCCAACAGGGATTCAAGGGCAGGCACACCAGTAGTCAACATGGGTGCCAGTTAAGGCCCAGCAGTAGCCAACAAGGAGGCAAGGGCAGGCTCACCAGTAGTCAACCTGGATGCCAGTTAAGGCCAAGCAGTAGCCAACAAGGAGGCAAGGGCAAGCACAGCAGTAGTCAACATGGATGCCAGTGAATGGCTGAAATGGTTACACAGCTTTCGAGCCATTGACAGCACAGTCTGTAAATGGGATGAAGACTTTAGAAAGTGTGTAACTATTAGGTTAAAACGTGCCATACACGGGGCATGCCTCATACTTCCTTGACGCAGCGCGGAATTGTCACAAGAGGATTTCCGTCTCGAGCAGGCGGTGCAGCTTTTCCCCTGTGTGTCTCCTTTCACCCTGGCAGGCTAGATGCAGCACAGCGTGACACCTCCATGCTACACCCAAGTGGTACAAGGGAGGAACACTGGCGGTTGAGGAGGTTTTGGACCTACTGGAGGAGGTGGAGGAGGACCGTGAACCCAGGAACCCTGCTGTGGCAACGGGTTGGTGTCATCGCCCTTCCCTGGCCAAGTTGCTGGGGGTCCGCCGGCCATATTACATTTACCCACTGAGCAGTAATGGACATATACTGCCCTTGCCCGTAATTACAGCTCCAGATGTCTGTGGTTAAATGTACATGTCTGCTCACTGAATGGCTCAGCGAGTCAGCAACCAATACATGGCCAGGATAGCTGTGTTGGAAAAGTAGTGTCGACAACTTAAAACGGCAGAGCCTGGAGCACCAGCAACTTGGCCAAGTGGGCGTTCAGCTTGACTGCTGCGGGATTGCTGGGAGCATATGTCTGCCTCCGGTATAGGGACTCCATGATGCCAGGCTGCCTACCGCTAGCAACACAGGGACACCAGCCGAAGAAGGGAGTGAAGCCACACTCCCTTCCACAGAGGAGGTCTGACTCTGTGAAAAGCCCCCCTGACTACTGCTGCTTCCTGCTGCTGTTGACCGCAGGTCTGCCGTTTCTCCCAGGCGGAAAGGTGGTGGCGCTTCATATGGGCAGCCATGGCGGCAGTGCCAGGATGGCAACTCTTGCCTCTTTTAATGCACCTGTCGCACAGGCGACAGATGACCACATAGGTATCCTCCGGGCACTTTTTAAAAAACTGCCACACAGGTGAGGTGTAGAGTCTAGTGCTGACAGGCTGCGAGGATGGGCGGGCGCTGCCAATACTAGGACCTGCCATGGAGGAGGTTTCCCCAGTGGTCATCTGCTTGTCCCAGCTACGCTAAAGACTTGTTAGTTGACTACTGCTGCCTGTCTGCTTTTTAGTTGTTGCAGGCCTGCTGGCGGACAGATTCCCGGTTGACGAATCCGTCGAATAAGCCAAATCCTGCCGTGGATTCCATGTAGCATCCGATGTAGCATCATCCTGTTCCAGAATGATGCTATCATCCTCATCAGGCTCCTGCCCAGCCCTCTCTCATTTCCAGCCTACTGCTCTCCTGCCAGGCCTAACATGGGCCTGCTCTGATATCGCCTCCGACACAGCTATGCCCTGCACTTGATTGTCCCCTGTCTCTTCCCCCACATGCTCATCATCATCAAAAAGCATTTCGCTGCTCATAGACGCCAACAGTTCTCTTACAGGCGGTGGGTCAAAAGTTAGCGGGATGTTGCTGAGGATATCAGATGGAGGACGTGGGGGAATAGCTTCGTGCCCATGCCAAGTCAGGGTCGTGTCTGAGGTACCCACAGATACCTGGCTTGCTGTCTCACTACTCATCCTTGTGGACGTCGAAGTGTGAGCCAGCCACTCCATGACTGTGGAATTAGACGTGTGGACACGACCCTGGTGTGACAAAGGAAGGTCAGGCCTGCCACTGGACCCTCTTCCTGCGCTACTTCCTCTTCTGCCCCTTGAGCCAGACTCTCTGCCCTGCCCTCTGCCTGAAACGCTTTGTGAGGTTTCCTGCTGCCGCTGTGCCATGACTTTATATTCAAATTCTGATTTCTCTTTGTCAGTGATGAGCTCTGTGCACCGCTAACAGTATGCTTCCTCTCTCTCTCTCTCTCTACACACTGCGTGTGTAGAGACAGGCCAGACCGCTCCTCTTAAAACAATACCGACGTTACACAGGGGGTGGGCTAGTGCAAGATTCCTGCTGATTGGATGTGTTACGGGCATCATGGGAAAGCGCTTTTCCCGCCCGGAACACTTCCGGACGTGATTGGTACGGAACATACGTTGTGCTGCAGGCCGAGCCGTTCTGGCCCGCATGCTCCATAGTGTGCAGTGGGGAGTTCTGATGCGGGCGCGCACGGATGCGCCCGCATCAGAACTCAGCAGCACTAGAGACCATCCGGCCGGTACTGCAGAACCGTCTGGGATGATCTTTTCTGAGAACGGCCGGTCTGATACTACGTGTGAACATAGCCTTACCTTGTAATATTTCAGAATTGGTAAAGTGGCAGATGTCAACTACTACTCTTAAAGGCAACCAATCACCACATCAGACCAAAATATAGTAACATAGCATAATACAGCCAGTAGCAGTGTTCCCAGACATATAAATAATCTATTCCCACCTTACACATACACCCTGTCACTCAGTGCCAGAAGCTTGTTCTGTCACTGAGTACCTTAAACGCTGCGATCGCTATAGATTGCGGCGTTTAAGGGGTTAATGAGATGCAGCTGCAGGATCGCAGCTGCCTCTCATTACCTCCGGCCCCTGACACACTGATGTGTGCAGGACCGCTCTCACTGCAGCGGTCCCGCATACATCAGTAAGCCCCTCAGTCAGGAATGTATATATACATTCCCATTGCAAGGGGTATGTGCAGTGGGAACATACAGTATACAGTATACGGATGGAGAAAATGTTGGATGAAGTGTGGAATCATGCTTGAGGACCTCTCCTTTATCCAGCAAACGTGATATTTTAATGCTCTAGTTAAGGTCCCCAGTGGTGGGTTCAACCGTCAGTATAAAGTGAATGGGGGTCTCCCGAGACTCCACCGACAGATCGGCCACTGAAATTCCATCATGCCTGACCCCTATCACCCCTGACATCATCTGTTGGTAGAGTCTCTGTAGATCCCCATACATTTTATACTGAGGGTCTAAGGACCTTATTTATCAAGCTTGCTGGATAAGGGAGAGGTCCGCTAAAGCATCACAAGCATGGTTCCACATTTGTCTTCCTCCAACATTTTCTGCCAAACGTTCATTTGTATGCGGAGGATAGGAGAGATACGGTCGGCTGAATAATCGTTCTTCAACAACTATTGAAGGTGTATGGCCACCTTTAGACAATCAAACAGATAGTTCATTATTTGATGGATGTCTGAGCCCATCATTTAAATTCATAGATCTGTTACTAGGAAGGGGCCAGGAAACTTAACACAGTAGCAAAAGAAAGCTCCCCTAGTCTCCATAATGAAATTCCCTATCCAATCATGTTTACATGGCATTAAGGGGGTACTCTGGCAAAACCTTTTTCTTTAAGATCAACTGGTGTCAGAAAGTTATATAGATTTGTAATTTACTTCTAATAAGAATCTCATCTTCCAATACTTATGAGCTGCTGTATGTCCTGCAGGAAGTGGTGTATTCTTTCCAGTCTGACACACTGCTCTATGCTGCCACCTTTGTCCATATCAGGAACTTTCCAAAGCAAGAAAGTTTCCTATGGGGATTTGCTACTACTGTGGACAGTTCCTGTTACAAACAGAGGTAGCAGCAGAGTCAAAGTGACTATTATGTATATCATTATGACACTGTTAATAAATTCACCAGGATACTACATGGGACCATTCTGTATAAAGCCAGCTGCCTCAAAAATGCCGGAAATGTGTTTATTTACAAATAGTCCCATGAAATACAGTGAACAATCTCATTATACAATACCCCTAGTATAGAAAAGCAGGTTGGATACAGAACATTTCTGTTTTTGATGTGCAATAAGATGATGAATGACATTGCTGACAATATATAAAGCAGTTGTTTTCCATCCAATAAAAAATAAAATACAAAAACTAAATAAACAACAATTTCTGCATGAGATAGAAGCCAACCATGCGTTACAGTAGTATAAAGCACTTTCTTATACTTCCAGCTAGTAATCCACCCACATATTCAGGCTTGTCATTTTACAGACTGTGCTGTGACCGTTCCAGATTATTAACATACAATCGGATAATAATCGTATAGAAAAGCACTGAAAGGCCATAAAAGGTACATGATGTGATGGTCTTTTGACAATCTTACCTTGAATAGGAAACAAAAATACCATGCAGACCACACACACGCTCACATGCACAAGGCGAAATGCTAAGCAGAAAAGGGAATAAGCTTGTTCATACATTGGTGCCAGCATTAAGAAAGTTAAGTGTTGCGGAATCTGTTGGCTCGCAAAAAATATTATTATAATTATTATTATTATAAAAAAGTCATATCATTGGTTGATTTACTTAATCTTCTGGTTTAAAAGAGAACCTATAGACAGGAGCCAATAAGACCATTTAATAGCTTGTGTATATGTATATACGTGTGAAATGAGTTATGTCTATACAAATAAAAAGATTATTATTATGTCTTTCTTGTGTTATTTCATCAATCTGCAGCACTGCCCTATGCTTATTGCTGACAATTGTGAGTAAGAGAACATTGTATTCAAGATATTGACTGGGGGGGGGGCATGTTGTTCATGCTATCTTCATAGCGTCATGCTTCATAACAGCTGCAATGAATGGGATTTCATTGTCAAAGACATATGATAGAGGTTTCAAGTCACCAGGAATTGATGTAGTAATGTGTGCAGAGCCTTATAATATTACTACCCTGCATTATCTAGGTCTCCAGTAGTACAAATAATCTGCCATTAAATCCCCTTTCCTATGCTGACCCTTACCCAGTCTACACAGCAAAGCTGACAGTTGAGTTGCAGAAGAGAGCGAGTGGCAGTTTAGTACAACTACTAGTGGCAGTGTAAAAAAAAACATATTTTAAACAAATAAAAATATTGTAAATGTTACAATGCTCTTATACAATATGGCTATGTTCACACTTGGTAAGAGAGCTCAAGTAAGGTCTCAGAAAAGATCCTCCTGGCCGATACTGCAGTATAGGCTGGGTGATCTTTAGCGCCGTTGAGTTTTGATGCGGGCGCATCAGAACTCCCCACTGCATACAATGGGGTGTGAGGCCAGAGATACATTGTGTGAACAGAGCCGCATTGTGTGAACAGAGGCGTGCGGCCGGAGACACGTTGTGTGAACTGACAGGGTTTTCTGCGGCCGCTATTCATTGAATAGCAGCCGCAGAAAACTGACATGTCAGTTTTTCGTGGTGCTGCTAGGGATCCCGACCGGAGTATACACTCTGGCTGGGATTTCTCAGAAGGAAGCACTACGTAAGTGCCGTAGAAATCACGGCGGCTGTTACAACTGCTGTGCTAACTATGCAACTTATGTAGTGTGAACATAGCCTATAGCCTATTGTTAGAGACGAGCGCAAGTGGAGCATGCTCAAGACGGATCATCTGCCCTTTGAATACCGATGGCTGATGGCTGCGGAGGGGATGGGGGGGGGGGGATGCCCGGGTGATTGTCAGATAACACAGAGCGGCAGCAGCAGATTGTTGTCAGGCTGATCGTTGCTATTTCAGCCTGTTGGAAGACAAAGATCAGCCATTGTGCATTGTCGTCTTCTATTACCAGGGCCGTTTTAAGGCCAAGTGTGGCCCTGGGCAAAATTGTACAGTGGGGCACCAAGTGCTTGGATATTGTACCAAAACATAGTCGTAGTTTCAAATCAACTGGAAAGTTAGAGTAGTATGAGTGATGTATGTGACAGGGAGCAGGTCTATGGGTGATGTATGTGACAGGGAGCAGGTCTATGGAGGATGTAGGGGGCAGGGAGCAGGTATATGGGGAATGTATGAGGCAAGGAGCAGGTCTATGGGGGATGTATGTGACAGGGTGCAGGTCTATGGGGGATGTATGTGACAGGGAGCAGGTCTATGGGGAATGTATGAGGCAGGGAGCAGGTCTATGGGTGATGTATGTGACAGGGAGCAGGTCTATTGGGGATGTATGAGGCAGGGAGCAGGTCTATGGGTGATGTATGTGATAGGGAGCAGGTCTATGGGGGATGTATGAGGCAGGGAGCAGGTCTATGGGTGATGTATGTGACAGGGAGCAGGTCTATGGGGGATCTATGTGACAGGGAGCAGGTCTATGGGTGATGTAGGAGGCAGGGAGCAGGTCTTTGAGGGATGTATGTGACAGGGAGCAGGTGTATGGGGAATGTATGTGACAAGTAGCAGGTCTATGGGGCATCTATATGACAGGAGCAGGTGTATGGGGGATGTATGAGGCAGGGAGCAGGTCTATGGGTGATGTATGTGACAGGGAGCAGGTCTATGGGGGATCTATGTGACAGGGAGCAGGTCTATGGGTGATGTAGGAGGCAGGGAGCAGGTCTTTGAGGGATGTATGTGACAGGGAGCAGGTGTATCAGGGATGTATGAAGCAGGGAGCAGGTCTGTTGGGGATGTATGTGACAGGGAGCAGGTGTATGGGGAATGTATGTGACAAGGAGCAGGTCTATGGGGCATCTATATGACAGGAGCAGGTGTATGGGGGATGTATGTGACATGGAGCAGGTGTATATAAGATGTATGAGGCAGGGACAGCGTTTTTGGCATCATAGCAGCTGCAGGGGGCCCCTTTGGGATGGGGGCCCTGGGCAATTGTTCAGTTTGCCCCCCCATAACGCCGACCCTGTCTATTACACAAAACAGCCAAAAACCACTTCATGTAATAGGGCTTTTAGGCTAACAACAATTTCCATCTATCTGAATGTCCAAAATTTTTAAGGTTTATTTATAGGTGAAATGTTTACTTCATCTCTATAAAAATGCTAATGTGTTTGCTTAGCTATATAGAGAATCCTTGATATTAATCACACAATTGCACTCAATGAAGTAACCTGGTATTGTGAACAGCCCATCACAAGCTGTGATGAACTGTACTTTGATATGAGTAAAGATTCTTCTGAACAGGTCTGTGGACAAGCGGTGATTTGTGAAGTACTATAAAGAGACTATGGAAGAGAAAGGTAGTTCTTTGTTCAGAAGCAAAAGAGAACACTTCCGTGCAAGATATTCAAGGTTTGACTTTTCAATACTCCTGACAAAGTGACTTCCTTCCCATACAGCCATGCTTCTGTAGGGGTGGGATAAGGAATGTGTGGTCCATTGTTCATATGACGCCATCCTCAAGAGGAACTTACGAGAGCATTTTGGGTCACAATAGTTAGATTTACAGGACACTGACAATGTCTTGGCATAGAAATCACAGAACCGTAAATTATCAAGTCTCTTTGTCTTTCACCCATCCTTAAAGTATTTGAAGAATTCACCAACAAGGTTCTGAAGAATCTAACTGTAATCGAGTGGTTTCCAAACCTATTACCAGAGGGGAACCCCTAAAAAAAAGATTGACACACTGTCAGAAAAAAAATATTAAAAAATCCAGTACTTCCAGTACTTATTAGCTGCTGTATGTCCTGATGTGTACTGGGGAGCTCCTGATAATAGTTTAACTGGAAAAAACAGTCATGGGCCACATCAGATATAATTCCCTATTTTGCCAATTTTTATGAGTACTCTGGCGATTTTTTTTCTTTTTTCTTTACAGGTTTGAGAACATTATATAGATTTGTAGTTTACTTCTTTTTAAAAATCTTAAGTCTTCCAGTACTTATCAGCTGCTGTATGTCCTGCAGGAAGCGGTGTATTTTTTCCAGTCTGACACAGTGCTCCCTGCTGCCATCTCTGTCCAGAAATGTCCAGAGCAGTAGCAAATCCCCATAGAAAACCTTTCATTCTCTGGACAGTTCCTGTCATGGACAAAATTTGATTTGAAAGAAAGTTCCCCTTTAACTTCCCGCATTTTTACAAATGCATATGTAGAAAACTGCACCCTGTATATTTAAGACCTCTTACATGGGCCGATTATCGTCCAGACACTCCTTTGGACAAAAACTTGCCACTGTAAAAGTGACAGCAATTAAAGCACCTGATCCTCATCTTTTGTACAGAAGCAAAATATATAGCAACTGCTCATCACCCTGTGTGAACAGAAGATGTGCGGCGAATAGCAATACATTTAAATGGCCGCACAACAGAGTGATCGATACAGTGATCGTTTGTGCGGCCTAGCCTTCTAAAGGCACTGCAAACGAGTGCTGATCTCGCTGATCGCCACTCGTTTACGGACGCAGACAGACGCAGATTGTTAGGTCTAAAAGGATCTTTACAGACAGATTGTAGGAATGGAAATGGAAATATATATTGATGAGAGCTGAGGAGGGAGGCACCCTAGCCTCGTAAATATATTAAGGTTTAATTCACATATAAAGTCTAATTAATTAACCAGATAAAAACAGTAAGCTATTCATTCACTAAAAACAAACAGAAATAAGACTCAGAATACTATTTTTAATAAAGCACAACACAGTCTCCACTTGCATTTACATTACTATTTACATGATGTACATCATCATCCTTAGGCCTTGTTAAGCTCTATAGTAAAACTCATATTTCTCAGTACAGACAGGGTATTCAAACATATACTTTAAAATTAGTAGTGACGAGTGTTGTGCAAGGATGCTTGAGCGACCATTGGGGTGCTCAGTGGAGTTCGATGCTTGACTGAGCACCAGGTGATGCTTGGGTATATGGAAGAGATGTGTAAAAGAAATATACAAAAATTAATTGACTGCATATTAATTGACCACCAGAGTTCTAATGTGTCTTTCACTATCGTTTCACTTTTTTTTTTCTTCTAATTTCCTTTACACATCCCTTGATGGTGAACCAGACACCCTCCGCTCTGCCAAGCAGGGGCACCTTCGTAAATACTCGAGTCTCTCATTGATTTCAATGGTATACATTACTCAAGTCGAGCACTTGAGCAGGAAAATGCATTTTAGTGCTCGTTCAACACTAGTAGTGACTAATCTGTCACAGACACTCCTGAAGGCACCAGGTCATCAAATACAAGTGGCAGGTTCACCACCACTAGGTGAAGGAAGCTTCCTTCAGACCCAAAGCAGCATGGAAGGTTCTAGGTAAAGCCATTAGCCATCTTGGGGCACTACCTGACAAAACTGTTAATTAGACTCTCGTAACACTCTCCTAGGACTTTTGGCTATTTTTTTTTTTTATTTTTTTTTTTTGCATAGACTACTTTAACTGCTATAGCTAGCTAACTATATTTTCCAATAATAGTAATAAAAAAAAAAATTAGATCCAATTTAAGAACTGCAGTATTTTTTTTTTTTTTAAACAACATTTTATTCAGCAGTTTTTCCGATAAAATGACAAACAATACAGGACAACACATTCTTAGTAACAGAAGAAAGAAAAGAAAAATAGAACCAAAGTCCTCACAGGTACCAAGGCAAAGAGAAGTCCCCTTACAGTCCAAAGCAGGTGGCTAGATTTATTTATTTTTATTTTTTTTGGAGATCCTAAGATTTTTCTATAAATCAGGAGGACATATTAACCTCACAATTACGGTGTAATATTTCAACGTTCTGCTCAGATATACATTTGCAGCAATGGTTCCTCTATCCGAGCCCAATTTCACAACTGTACCATGTAAACTACCCAACAATACTCAACTCATTGGGTGTCTCTTATTGTCTTTAGAAACCAAATTCTTGGGAGCTGTTCAAAGGGTTTAGAACAAAAAGATACCACCTGCGACACTTTCTGCTTGCCTTTAGTTTCGTCTCCTTGTGGGGGGAAATTAAATTCCTTTTTGGAGCATGTACAGTGTGATCCTGTCTGCATTGCAGGGGATTTTCTACACTGAAAGGCTTAAAATCTTTCGTATAAAGACCTTATAAAATAAACTGATAATGTGACCTCCCTGGGGAAGAAATGCTCCTGGTATTATGAGCTAAAAAAATTCACAAATATTTAACCCTATGTGTAAAAAGTAGAAATTCATCCCATTTTTTTTAAGCATGCAATATGTCTGCATGTCCGTGTAACAAAAGCAGCGTAATGGAAGCTGTAATATAGTGCTGGAATCAGTGTGAAAGTTCATTATACATTACTCTGCATTGTTTTACATCATGGCATGAGTTAGTATCTCATTATATAGACAAGAGCGTGTTGCCAGGACATAGCTCCGGTTAACAGTAAGAATTAGCAGAGGATGTTGTAAAAAATACACAGTGTGCTATGTATACAGCAGTTAGTTATGTGACTACTTGTAAATAGTCTTTTATGTGCTTTGTGTGCGCCCAATCTGTGGTATTACAATAATTTAGTTAAAA
Organism: Dendropsophus ebraccatus; assembly: GCF_027789765.1. Lineage (NCBI taxonomy): Eukaryota > Metazoa > Chordata > Amphibia > Anura > Hylidae > Dendropsophus > Dendropsophus ebraccatus. The sequence continues at coordinate 111,557,764 of NC_091460.1, forward strand.
CCAACATTTTCCACTGACATTATTAAAAGGTTATGATATACCACATGAAGGTCCTTCAACCAGAAACTCTTAAAGTAACAGATTGCATGAATAGGCATTATAATATTTAAATAGTAGGTTTTTTTTTATTGTGGTAAAAATAATCCTTAAGGGTCTTTCACATGGAAACTGACAGCATGAATGTATGCATATCTGTGCTGTCAGTTTACAAAGTTGCACGAATGATACAAATATTGTTAGTGCAGTACGGATGTTCAATTAATTGTGCCATGTAGAGCCAATCTCGCTGATCGCTTTTGCATCCTTGCCCAGCCCCATGTTGGGCTGTGTAAAAGGACCTTTAGCCTTTTGCTCCACCTGCTCCATTTGGTCATCTACCCTCACAATCGAATGGTCCACTGGTCCATACACTGCTGCCCCATCATCGTATGCCACTAGAGACTTGCTCAGGCATCATAGTAGGGCAGCAGTTGACTACATAATTAGAGGCAATATAGGCCTCATCCACAAGATCCATTGTTTTCCTCAGCATCATCAGTCTTAGCTGAAAATAACTCTCTTTATGGTTCCTCCAGCTCTGGTGGTTCTTCACACAGAAGGTACAGGCATCAGCATTTTTGGGGTACTAAAAAGGGCAAAAACTTTAGAGGATCTTCAGCTTTATTTTCCCATTTTTTTTCTCTGCCTAACAAAGCTGTCCAGTTTCTCCCTACAGCTCCTAAGGCAGTACCTATGCTAGTTCCATCATCTTGTGTATCTGGTGGTGAGTATAACTGCCTTTAGGCTTGTATTTTTAGCTGTATCTGTGGGGGCAGGACTTTGTCTTCTTAATAAAGGTCTTGAGATGGCCATACAATTTCAATAACTGTAGTCCAAACAGTTATCTATTCCGACCTCCCCCTACATTCAACACAGCCAAACGTTCATGTGTTCTCTATGGTGAGGGGAGGGTTGAGCCGTAGCCAGACAGCTTTGGTGCCACCTTATGCCTCCCAAAACAATAGTGTTGGGTAATGAAAATCCAACACGTCTAGCCCTATTTTCCACTGGCATCATTTATGGCCAACTTTAGCCTAAGATATATAGGCACTTTCAGTGAACAAGGCTACTGTCAAGCCACAGCTAAAAACTACCGCAAATTTGTTCCCTGGCTTCAGAGATGCTTGGGATCTTACTAGAGATAAGTACAACTCAACCATGCTTGTGGCTGTTCCAACAGGGAAGTTTCAGCATTTGAATACTGGTGGCCGAAAAAGTTGGGTGAAGTCATAGGGAATCCGGGAAAACATGGATACAGCCTATGGCTACAGATGATCAAACAGCGCTGATGTTCAGGTTCGTACGAACTCGAACCATCGGTATTTGACTACCGCAGTCTTCCTGTTCCGTGGGGAAGGTAGAGACAGCCTGAGTCCCGCCTGAAAAAGAGGAATACAGCCTGGGCCATAGGATGTATTCCTGTTTTCCACACGGGACTCGGGCTGTCTCCACTTTCCCCACGGAATGAGAAGACTGCGGGAGTCAAATACCGATGGTTTGAGTTTGTATGAACCTGAACATCAGCGCTGTTCGATCATCTCTACCTACTGTATGTCACCTATTATGTTTTTTTTTGTTTTTAAAACAAAATTCTATTCACATCCCATTCATGCAACACAATATTTAATACATGGAATGACAAAAATGGAAATCATACAAGGTTCCACATACTCCTGTACTGAATACAAATAAAGATTTATGAAAAGTACACCAACGGGCGTGTCCTTTTATAAACAACTGCAACAACAGTAGGCCAGGGAGCCCTACAGTTCAACCCTCCACCATTAAGCGATGGTTTGCATGCAAGAGTCACTGTGTCGATCCAGCGAAAGGTAGTATGATCGCTCTTCACATAGAGCGTACGAAGACGTCCCTTGACCCTCACAACAACCATTCCCGAAACATAAAACAATAACAGAAAAGCCAAGAACAATAGACAAACAATCCTGAGACCAAGTAATTGTCAACTGGTCCACCACCAACATCTATGTAACCTTCAAAACTGCCGGCTTGCCTTTCAAGTCCTTCTGAATTGCATCATTATCTCTGTACGTTCTTCCGGAGAAGAGATTTTACTCCTATTATGTTATCTGATTTCACCACACAGAAAAGTCTAGTGTTAATTTCCCCTTGCTCTCATGACCCTTTGGGTTATTACTCCCATCCCTTTATTTGCTAACTATACAATTCTCCAGGTAAAAGATTCCAGCACAGTTCCCTACCATTAGCAAAAGGGGGCCATAGTAGCCTCATAGTAGCCCATGACATGTACACAGTGCCCTTTCAACACAACACAACACAACCAGCAGCCACTTCCTTCAGCCACTGTTTGCACTCACAGGTCAGGGGAGAAGATGCTGGCAAAAACATCTGAATAACCCAGGAGCAACCTAAATGGGTCGATATGCCTTCCAAGTCTATACTTTATCATCACTCTTGTCCTTTCTACCCTATAAGTGGTCAAAATGTTCCATAAGTTCATCTGTTTGGAACAGTTTGAGATGCACCAGCTCAGGAGCAATGTCTAGTTTGACATAAAGTCATGTTATGTTCCATGAGGGTTTACTAACTTTTCCCATTCTAACACAACTAATATATCCTACATACATAATAGTATATAGCTAGTAACATATATTTCCTCTACAAACTAAGGCTGGGTTCACACACAGTATATTTCAGGCAGTATTTGGTCCTTATGTCAGGTCCTCATTGCAACCAAAACCAGGAGTGGATGGAAAACACAGAAAGGCTCTGTTCACATAATGTTGTAATTGAGTGGATGGTCATCATTTAATGGCAAATATTTGCTGTTATTTTAAAACCACGGCTGTTGTATTGAAATAATGGCAGTTTTTTACCGTTATATGGCGGCCATCCACTCAATTTCAACATTGTGTGAACATAGCCTTTCTGTGTTTTCCATCCACTCCCGGTTTTGGTTGCAATGAGGACCTGACATGAGGACCAAATACTGCCTGAAATATACTGTGTGTGAACCCAGCCTAAGCAACATTCCTTCTTTCTGTACCTGTTTTGACATTGATCACATCTGAGCCGTAACTAGTGGTGGTGGAAGTTAGCAGCTGGCTTCCAGCCTCTCATACTGGAAAGCAGGAGGTACAATCTGAAAGGGGGAAAGACTGGAAAAAATCAAGGAAAGTAGCTCAAGGAACATGCCCACATTTTAATCTTCAAATATGGCCACGTTTAGGTCCTGCTTTGGTCTGATAATTGAAAAAATTGCTCAAAGATTGGATCTGTAGTGATAAATTCAGCTAACTTTGATGGAAACTGTTGATAATATGTCATCCAATAGTTTCCAGTCAGGGGTTGCATTTAGCAACCCTGTTCATTTCTTGACCTGGCTATAAAATCCGCATTGTGTCTGACACTTCTAATTGTCACAGCGATCAGACCAGCATAGTGCCTGGAGAGGAGCCACCACCTCCCCTCTCAATAGATGGTGATCTTCATCCTAAAGGCCCTATTACACCAAATGATTACCGGACGTACGTGGCCGATTACTGGTGATTCTGGCCGATGGTCTTTTGCATAATAGGACAGGTTAGAAGGCAAGGATCAGCCGACATGCACATGTTGAAATATCACGATCATGTCAGCATCGGTTTGTTGCCCGTCGCCCTAAGTAATAGGGGCAGTGGTAGCAGACCGCCACTGACTTTCATGGGCAGCCTGAACGAGCACTGCCCCTGCCAGATGCCGCACTAGGCTCTGGCCCTCCATACGGCCCTGGTGCAGCATACAATATATCATGGTGGGTAAATCAGATGACTTATTACCATTCAATATAAAAATTTGGTAAGGGGTAAATGAAATTACACTGACCAGGTATAACATCAGCATGGAGTTTGACTGTTCTCTCTATGTTTGCATTAGTTTCCTCTAAATTCTTAGACATAAGCCCGTCCTCCAAAAACACACAGGAAGGATAATCGGCTAATAAAATTGGCCTTACTGTGTGTAGAATAGGAAAATTAGACTGTGAGCTCCATTGGGGAAACAAAATATCGGTGCTGTATAAGCATTCAGCCCATCAATCAGTCAAGTTGCCATTGTACTCTATTACATGTATTGAAGGGACTTTACTGTATTAATTGTGTATATTGCTCTCTAAAATGCCTGTGTTCATGTAGTCGATAGGCCTATTTTTAGCATTTAAAGCTTTGCGGTGTCTTATACTAAAGCACACTTCTGGCATGTCTCAAAGTGACAACGTTATTACACATCAATCAATTGATAGCACAAAGTCCTGAAGCAAGGTATGAGCGCATACACATATTTTCCTTACAGTAGTTATAATGAATTTACACCAGATTACTTTGGAATGCAGTCTGCAGAGTTTGAGGAGTGGATGAACAATATTTCATGCACTGAAAAAGCTACAGATATGGTTAAACTGAGTTTTTTTTATGCTGGACATATACTTAGCCAAACACTTCTTCAGCTGTTTCTTCTGAACCCCTAAAAACATACATGCACAAACTGCTGGCAGACTGCTGAGAGTATTGAGCCTGCCATACTTATATGACAGTCAGAACTTCCTGCTAAAATCAGTAGATTTGGTAGACATTTATCTAATGTATATGAGTAACATAAATGGATACTTCAGCGAAAAAGTCAACTGCAGTCAGAAAGTTATATATATATTTGCAATTTACTTTTATTTAAAGAATCTCAAGTCTTCTAGTACTTATCACCTGCTGTATGTCCTGCACGAAGTGGTGTATTCTTTTCATTCTGCTCTCTGCTGACATCTTTGTTTATGTCAGGAACCGTCCAGAACAGGAGAGGGTTTTCTATGGGGTTTTACTACTGCACTCAACAGTTCATGACATGGACAGAGGTGGCAGCAGAGAGCACTGTGTCAGACTGGAAAGAATACACCACTTCCTGCAGGACATACAGCAGCTGATTAGTACTTGAGATTTTTTTAATAGAAGTAACTTACAAATCTGTATAACTTTCTGACACCAGTTGATTGTGGATTATGATTATTTCTGTTGCATCTGAATTTCAGTATGTGGATGGAAATAACATTCTTTCTTGGTCAAGCCTAAGAAGAACTTTCCTAGGGAAGTCATTTGGGCTATATACAATATACCTGTATATACTGTATGCAATACACTTTCATTTAGCTCACACAGTCTGACTGCACAAACAGCACTTGATTTACAAGTTTCTACGTACAATTCCTTAACTTCATTTATGTCTCTTAACGCAGAAATTTAACACTTGACTAACAAGTTTTCAATACTTACACAGCATATCTGCTAACAGATACCAACGTCCAGCTATGTCACCACATACACCTGTTCTTAGGCAAGCATAGAAAGCCAGGCACAATGTAATTCTAGCTATAATAACAAATAGTCACAGTAAACCAGCGTCATTCTGACAGTTGAAGATGCAATACTAACAAAACAATATAATACTAAATAACATAAATGCGTGAATTATATAAATAACATGATGTTTTTTGTTAGCAATCTGTATTACCTGCCTATTTGGATACTTTATATAAGGAAAGACCATAAGCGCCAGTTCCTAGTGAAGCAGAAATTATAACCTCTCAACATTCATTTTCATTGCATATTCATATAGGTAGTTTCCAATTGTATATGGTGTGTTATGTGCCATATAGGTTAATATATATATGACATTTCTATACGTTGGACGGTACACTTCTTTTAGCAAGTGTTAACAATATTTACACTAAAAGTAACAGAAACGCCATCAATAAGAATAATAACGACAACAATACCAACAACATCATCATAATATTTGTGCTCATGTGAAATATAAGTTAATCTGATCATTGTAGACTCATAATAAGGCTATCTATATCAGCACGAAAACAGTATCCCACAGCATATATATATATATATATATATATATATATATCCGATATTTCAAAGGGCGGTATCGCTTAGCACTACTCACAGTCAGATTCTATATAGCAGCCAAATTCATCCACACTTGAGATCACGATTCTTCATTATGAACCGTATATGAATAATCCATTTCTGAAAATAAAATGAATGATCCTTACCATTGCTACATAGTGTCCCATGGGTGCCTTAAACTTTCAATGTCTGCGGGAAAGGGCTGTATCAGACAGGAGAAGCAGCCTCCAAGCTATATAGCACAGCAGCGAAACAGGCTTATTCAACAGTAAAAGACCACAAAAAGCTCTTTCTGTACAGAAAATACGCCCAGCACACAGCAACAACGTCCGACCCAATGTATCATCCAACATGGACAAGCAGAAAGGAGCCTGCTAGAGCTCAGAACATGCATGATTCTCAGGAACTTGTGGCAAAGACTTTCTCCTTTCCTACTTTGAGAGTGCAAGGCAGTAAAACCCAACACTTTGTCACAAGTGAATGATTTTCTCCTCCTCCCCCTCTCCTCCACATCACTCTACCACAACCAGGTAATCCCACAAGGAGGCTGACCCTGATTGGCTGGAAGTCTCAGAGAACTGGATTTGCATTACAATAGAGATGAAGGCCCTTGTAAAGTTGGAAAATGGAATCTGGCACTCAAAAGTCAGAAGCTTCCCTCCCCCTTCGGCTTCTTATTGCATGCATGAATTTCATCCCCAGCAATAGTTATGGGAGGAAAGGTAGCAGTGTTAAGAAGGATACAGACTAGGGACCTATCTAATGTACCTTATCAGCGTCCAAGTAGCAGCTGCCAGAGGTAAAAAGTTCATGTTAAATCAAGATATTTAAGAGTGAGAGGCGAAAATAAACAGTTAACTCTCAAGCATCCCTGAATGAAATAGATCCTAGTTGTAAGCTGGTGTTTCGCTACTGCAAATAAGCAAAGCTAAAACTTGTATATACACACACATACAGTATGTATATATAAATAGACTTTTTACAAATTTGCTATAGTAAGGGTTTTATCACACAGAGATTATCTGCCTAATAAGGCTAATATGGCCAGATATCGCTCCGTGTAATAAAGACAATGATCAGCTGAGAGGCTCCCGACCCACCGCTAGAGCGCCTTATACGTACCTGATCCGACTTCTTGAGACGGTCCAGTGACGGAGATATCAGCGCCCGAAGCCCGACGTGCGCGCTCCTGAGATGAGTCCAACACTCATAGAGAATGACTGGTGAGTCCGACGCTACGTCATTCTCTATGAGCGTTGGACTCATCTCAGGAGCGCACTCCGGGCTTCGGGCGCTGACATCTCTGTCACCCGACCGTCTCAAGAAGCGGGACCCAGCGGGATTAGGTACGTATAAGGTGCTCTAGCGGGGGTCGGGAGCCTGTCACCCTGGCACGGGGGGTGACAGGTTCCTTTTAATGCAATACATTCCCTTTAAGTGAAGCCCTTTAATTTATATCCTCATGGGATAAGCTTCTTCTTACTGTTGGTGACAATAATAGAAGCTGAACAGCAATGTGAGTAGTAAAAAAAAAAAAGTAATAAAGAAAAAAAGTAATCCACAGTAAAAAAAAAACAAAAAACCCTCTCTCTAGGAAGTAACGCTATGTGATATTAAAGTGCATTTATTTCATAATGGCAATACAGGGATAAGTGACATTTTGGTTTTGGGAAATCCCTGTATTGCCATGATGGAATAAACACACTTTAATTTTTGTGCACTTTACAACCGCCTTGGATGATGCTACTATTTTGCACTTTAGATTTAGAAGTTCTAAATTGGACTATAGGGCTGGTAACTTTGCTTCATGCATTTTTAGGCTATGTTCACACTACGTAAAACTACGGCCGTAGTTCTCGCCGCAGAACTACGGCCGTAGTTTTTCGGGGTGGAACATAGTCTTAATTTTAATGGTATTCCGTCCCGGAGCATACACACATCGTATACGCTCTGGCTGGGATCCCATGCGGCGCCGGAAAAAACTGACAGGTCAGTTTTCTGCGTCCGGAATTCAGTGAATTCCAGCCGAAGAAAGCTCTGTCAGTTCACACAGTGAAGCGAGCGGCTCCGGCCGCTCGCTACACTGTGCGCTATGGGAAGCTCTGATGCGGGCGCGCGCTGATGCACCCGCATCAGAGCTCTGCGGCCGGAAAGATCATCCGGCCGGTACTTAAGTACCGGCCGAGATGATCTGGCCACAGACCAGCCGTTTCATGACCCGGCCGGGGTCACAGAACGGCCGGTCTCTTACCTAGTGTGAACATAGCCTTATACTGCTTATTATTTTTTTGATACATGTGAACGCAGCCTTGTGCAGGGAATAGGAGTGCTTTTGCTTTTTTCTATTTACTATAGAATACTTTTTACGACAATATTTTACCATATGATGCCATTCTCAGTATACAATATATGACAATATTTATTTGGTGAGAGTATCCCCCTAGTCTAAATCTATCTAGCTTCACCAGAGCCTGGATATAGATGTGCACACCCATGAACACATCTGTTCTACACTGGCTGACCTGCTGGTGACAGCAGATGATACATATCAGAGTGTTTCCACCATGGACTAGCAGGTACATAATATCATTAGATGTCTGCTGATGAAAGGGATCAGTATTATTGCCACCCAGAGTGTTTAACAAAATAGATGATCCTTCAGACCCTAGTTTATCACTTGCTATGTGTCAATGTGATAGTTTACAGATGGCTAATCTCTTGGATAGTCCATGCTTTAGGGTAGCAGTCTACAACTGCTACTGCATATTATACAGGAGTGGCACATTATTTCATATTACTACTTGAAATGTTTATTGATAATTAATTGACTATAGGTACAGATATTTAATAAGTGAAGTATAGGCACATTTGCCATAGAGATAGCATTATATATAAAACATTCTACATGTTGCTAAAATATTGATAAAAACTCACTATTTGGATCCAGCATCCAGCAGGAAGGAGAAGTACCCATCTGCCTTATTCCTTTTGAATTCACTCTTGTCTTTTGTTAAAACAACTAACTAAAGCCCCTATTAAACGGGGTGATCAGAGCAAGTGAGTGGGGACCTGTCAGGTCAGCACTTGCTTGCTCCTCATTTGCCGCTCACTGCTGTCCAAATATGTCCAATAATTGCTTTGTGTAATAGGGTCTTAGGAGGTTGTAAGGATCTAACCACAGGGGACCCCCAGAGATCTCTGGGTTCCTGAAATCCCTGCAGAATAGAGCTGTGGCCCACACATGCACACTGTAGCTCCATTCACTCATGGGGCCACCACAGAGTGCCAGAACAGAGCCCTGTTCTAGAGATTGTGGGGGCCCCAGCAGTTCGACCCCCTGCAGTCTTTTAGTTATGCCCTATACTGTGCATACTCTGGATAGGACATACATACCCCAGGTTAGAACAAGGTTTAATCATTAATTTCAGGACTAAAGAAATTTCCAGAAACCGATTGATGTACCTTTAACTGTGGCAGTAGTTATTGTATTTCTTATCTTTTGCTGATATATAGCAGAGCCAAGATAGTCTGCAATGCTGTTCAAAATTGTCACCAATCACCTCTATCAGTGGGGCTCTTATCTAGCGTCCCTATGACAAGCACCACACAATACCATTTGGGAAAGTGGCCAATACGTCTTTCAAGCATGATAGTAAACCAAAGATCCCAGTTGAAACCTATGCAAGCATGGGGGAAAACTCCAGAAAGGTGTCAGTGGTTAGAGTCGTAACAAATTTGTGACAATTTTTTTTTCTATGTCATTTTATAAAACTCTCCCACTGAAAAGCAGGGGACAGCAGGGGACAGCATGACAGCTGCAGCCCATAATTCCATCATACATGTGTATCTATTCTTGCATTTTCAATACTGCAACTGCCAAAACACCATCTAAGCTATGTTTGCTTAGGGTAGAAACACACACACACCGGATCAGCAGCAAAAAAAGCCAAACCCTCAGAATGCTGCATTTTGGATAAACTGCCACAGAGCCAAAAATAACAAAGACAAACAAACAAACTAACGCCAGAGAAAAGAGGGAAAAAAAACACAAAAAAACACCAAGTAGGTAGAAAGTGCCAAAGATTTGTAATAAACTTCAATTACAAAATCTCAAGTCTTCCAGTACTTATTGGCTGCTGTATGTCCTGCGGGAAGTGGTGTATTCTTTCCAGTCTGACACAATGCTCTCTTCTGCCACCTCTGTCAATGACAGGAACTTTCCAGAGCAGTAGCAAATCCCCATATAAAACCTGTCCTGCTCTTCAGACTGAAAAGAATACACCACTTCATGCAAGACATACAGCAGCTGATAAGTAGTGAAAGACTTGAGATTTTTTTTTTTTTTAATAGAAATAAATTACAAATCTCTGGCACTTTGTGGCACCAGCTGATTTGGAAGATTTTTTTAAATAAAATAAATAGCCACAATTTTTAGGGGATACAGCAGCATATAATGACTACAAGAGGTTTACCAAAATAAATGAAACCTCAACAGTGATTTTTAATTCACAGCCTCTTGCTCAATGTTTCGGCTAAAACTCAGCCCTTCTCGAGCCTTTACCAAAATCAGTCTCACATAAATCAACTAGAGAATGACTCTCAGAAGACAATAGTGGGGCCACTTACTTTTATGGCTTTTATTACATGAGAACAATAACAACAAGTGGTTTCCAGGCACAAAAAAGACAGTCAGGTATAACTAACAAACATAGTGAATGCTTGAACTATAACCTCTTAAGAAGCCAATAGACATGTTGTACCATGATAACATCTAAGCAGGGATATGTACACTATTATTCAATGGATTTAAATGGCCAGCACTTTTAGGATAAACCCTTCTTGCAGTGTATATTGGTAGGCACCAGCCACATAGCCGACAGTTTACCATTAGCTCATTAGCATTTACCTCTGTCTTAACCTCTAGCTACTAGTACACAGTTCTGTACACATAGGATTTGCATTACGCTAAGATACAGGCACCTTATTAGCTAATGATACACTTGAAATGTACCGTATGTGAGGTCATTTGTAGACCCATGCACATTAGATTAAGATTGATCAAACTAGGTGAAATAAACCAAAATGATCATTTATCGGATGACGTTTAACAACAAATGATCATTCTAGCCAACTGATGATGGACAGGTATTGTTTGAAAAGAAGTTGACCATGTTGAACATGTTCAGACAATAGTTGAGCGAGAAATCTTTTGCTCTGGAAAGATTTTTCATGCATGAACAATCTTTTGGGAAAAAATGTTCTTATAGAAAGCTTCCAGAATTCAGAGTTCAACTGCACAATCCTATTGTTCTAAGAGAGATATCTGTGGCTGTGGCCTACCTATTCCCATGCTAAACATTCATGTGTTGTGTATGGGAAGATTGCAAATGTTCATAGTATAATGCATAGGTGTAGTGTCCGAGTACAGGTGGTTCACTAAGCTTTTGACCACCTTACTCGTAAAGTATCTCTGTCAGGTGACACACAAAGCACTAGGAGCTGTAATTTTCTCTCCAGCCACTAGTTGTCTCACTTTTCTCCCCTTGAACACAGCTGCAGTATGTGAAAGGTTTAGCCTAACTGTTAGAAATGGTCCATTCACATTTGCAGACGCTCTACACTATCCTCTCTCTATTCTTCTCTCTTCCTGTCACACAACCCTATATAGGATAGAGGTTTTTCCTGGTTCAGAGACTCCAGGAGTAATTCTCCTAGATGGTGTATGGGAGAAGACAGACAAAGCTCTGTTCCTGCGGCAGTAATTAAGCGGGCCAGGCTTAGGTCAGAGCCCTTGACGGGGACTAAAGCTGTTTTTCTTATGAGAGACTGATACTACTAGTATGCAGTGCTAAGCTTTAGAAGTAGGGTAACCGTGAGCTGAGTAAACCCTTTTGTATCCCTGGAATCCTTCTTAAATGTCAGGACGGTCACCCCATAAAAGGAGAGGAAGAGGGACTGATCCCCAGTAAGACAAAGTTGCTAAGTGCCGAAGTATCTTACTGACAATGCTCGTCCACTTGGGGGAATCTTCAGTAGAAGCTCGACCTAGAGACAGAGATCTAGGATTCTACCCTCTCTGGTGGTCTCTGAGTTGGTGGTGCAGAAGGTGGTCATATATGCAGTATCCAAGTGTCCATATATATATACGTGAGTATGAGAGGTTCTTCTTTAAAGTATCTACACTACAATCCCAGCACAGTACTGCACTAATTAGACAAGGGCCCCTACACAGTCTCACACTACCCTCGCTACACCAAGTGTTTCTCTACTTCACCTCTACTTAAAGCCTACCTCTAGAGTTGTATTATTTTTGGCACAAGCACCTGTGAGCAGTACCCTACTGTATATGTTTTGTATTTCACTGAAACTTTTACAAGTAAAGTGTCAACTGCTGGTTAAGTTCTGGACCTGCACCTGCACCTGAACCCTCAAACAACACAACTGTCCTCTTTTAAAGCGCAGTGCCGTGTCTCCGTGGGTGGGTATTGCCTTTCCTGACCACCATGACGGGTCCCCCAAACACCAGAGCCCATCAGCTGCCTCAACAACAGCACCGCCACCTTAACCAATGTTGTTAGTGGGAATGTCACTTTTTTCTTCTAAACAGGGTGGCAAGGGAGTAGGGGAGGGCAATAAACAGTAGAATTTTTCTTAGCGGCTTGTGATACGGTCCAGAATCATGTTGCTATTGTTGCTATTGATTGCTACTTCAATTGCAATCTTCGAATTGTGCTAATTAAAACAGACCCCAGTTTTGCTGACTTGGCTTCTAAGAAGTCATGTGTAAGAACTTAGTATGCAGTAAATAAACAGCAGCATTTTTTTTTATTACCTGGCATCAGAAATGTCTTCCAGTTGGTAATAATCATAAGTCTGGTATTTGGAACTTGTGCAAATGTTTTATTCTAGGAAATGAACTTTGCATAAAAGAGGTTTCATGTACTGTAAAACATTTAATTAGTTGCAGGACGAGTTTTGTGACCTATGTCCTACTGGATTCAGAGAGCATTTATGGTTCATTAAGACAATGTTCACCCAGCTTGCAGCTAATCAGTAGTAGTAGATAAGAGCCCAGTAACTACAGGCCAGTTAGCTTAACATCTGTAGTAGTAAAAATGATGGAAACACTTCTAAAAAAAAAAGAAAAAAAAAAGAAGATAATGGATCACCTAAATATTAATAATTTAATGGATCCAAACCAGCATGGCTTTACTGCAAGCAGATCATGTCAGACAAATCTCATTGATTTCTCTGATTATGTCACAAAATGGCTGGATGAAGGTGGTGCCAGAGATATTGCCTATCTAGACTTCAGTAAAACCTTTGATACAGTTCCCCATAAAGAGCGGGGAAGAGAGAACTTAGAGAAAACTGGACTCAATCCCTAGATAGTTCGGTGGATTTGTGGTTGGCTGAAGAATAGATATCAGAGGGTCATTGTTAATGGTGGATCTTCTGAGCAGAGACTGGTTATAAGTGGTGGCCACAAGGGTCTGTTCTGGGTCCTGTTCTTTTTAACATGTTTGTAAGTGACATAGGAGAAGGTTTGGTAGGTTGGAAGGTTTGTCTGTTTGCTGATGACACAAAAGTGTGCAATAGGGTTGATATTCCTGGAGGTGTCAAAAATATGGAAAATGATTTAGCTTTACTAGTTATGTGGCCCAAACAATGGGAACTGCAGTACATTGTTTCCAAATGTAAAATATTGCACTTTGGGTGGAGGAATCCTCTATCTGAGTATGTTATCTCCAGTTCTGTGTTGGAAAAGACTTCAGAAGAGAATGATTTAGAAATAGTGATTTCTGACATACTTAAAATGAGTGCTCAGTGCTACTAGGCAGCAGGGAAAGCTAAACGTATGTTGGGCTGTATGGGTAGAGGTATAACCAGTAGGAAGAAGGAGATTGTGATCCTGCTGTTTATCGCTCTAGTGAGACCACATCTGCATTACTGTGTCCAGTTCTGGAGACCTCCCCTAAAAAAGCATATTGATAAAATAGTGGAGGGTGAGAAACATAAAACATATCAGGAAAGACTTAAGGATCTAAATCTGTGTAGTCTGGAGAAAAAAGGGAAAGGGGTGTGGGGGGGAGGGGACATGATTGAAACTTTCAAGTATGTTAAAGGACTAAATAAGGTTCAGTAGGGAAGTGTTTTCAGAAATAGACTCGAACTCAAGAACAAGGGGACACTCTCAGAGATTAGGGAAAGATCAGAAGCAACATGAGAAAATATTACTTTACTGAAAGAGTAGTGGGAGACTAGAAGAGCAGTAGGTGCTTGGAACAAACATCCAGTAGATGTGGTAGTTAAATCTTTAATTACTGAATGTAAACCTGTCTGGGATAAACATGTATCTATCCAAAAATAATAAGGAAATAATATAAGGGCGGACTAGATGGACCAGGTGGTCTTTTTCTGCTGACTATTTTCTATGCGTTTATGTTTCTTTCAGGAAGATTCATGATGGCAACCCTAGAGTGCAGAAGTTTGCAGGGATGAAACACGTCAATTTTAGTCAAGGTGCTGCTGAACAGAAATTATTGCTACAAGCCAAAGCTATGTATTTCTCTAAGGGGCCTATTCCACGGAACGATAATCGGCCCGATTTGGCTGATTATCGCTCTGTGGAATAGAGAGAACGATCAGCCGATGATCGCGTCATCGGCTGATCGTTCATTTAGGTTCAAACCTAAAGTCATCGGTCACTACCCGCGCATCGCTAAGTGGAAAAGCTATGCGCGCCGGGCGACCAACGATTTAAAAACAGCATACTTAACCTATCCAGGCTGCAGGTCTTCTACGCTCCTTCTCCCGATCCTGCAGCAGCTTCGGAGCGGCCTGTCTGAGCTGACAGACCGCTCAGCCAATCACTGGCCAGGACCGCCACTGCCAGTGATTAGCTGAGCGTTCTGTCAGTTCAGACAGGCCGAAGCTGCTGCTGCTCGTGGGACCGGGAGAAAGAGAGCAGATGACCTGCATCCTGGATAGGTAAAGTATGAAACAAGGGCTGCAAGGACATTATCGGGCCATGGAATAAGCCCAGTAAATGAGCGCCGATCTAGCAGATCAGCGCTTGTTTACATTGTTGATCGGGCCCTGGTAGGCCGTGGAATAGGACCCTTACTAGCAGTGAGTTTGTTTTTTATGTTTTGTTTATCCCTCACTTACATTGTTCAATTAATGGCTCATGTTATTGAAAGGTGCATATGACATGAAACTGCAGGTTGGGCTTAACGAAGCAAGTTCGATTGCATGAAACGACTGTGGCCATGGTCACACTCCATCAAAAAGGAGGCTGGTTTTACTGGATGGCCATCCTCTAATGGCAATAAGGGCCATTATTTTGAAATAACAGTAATTTAAGTATAATACAGTACAGTAATTGTTCGTATAATAATGGCCGTTGTTATAAAATAACATATGTTATTTGTTTTTAAATGATGGTCATCCAATAAAAACAGCCATCATTTTGTCACCCTAGCAGAATTTTTGTTGGCTATATTATAAGGCTTAAAAGGGGTACTCTGGTGATTTATTTATTTATTTTGCCAAAGTACCCCTTTAATGCCTGAAAATGTCAATAGAAAAAAATTAAGGAAGTCATACATTGCAAGCTTAAAAGACAAGCCACATCTTTGTAAAAGGATTTAGTGTCACGTCAGGATAAGTGCCTTAGGGTAAGAAAGGAGCTCCAAGCAGCCTCCAAGAAGCTCTTAGGACTCTCAGACCCTCGTACAACCAATTCAATGTCTATTACTCTCCCTTCCTCATACATCTCATTAATGCTCATTTAGATTTGTCACAGCCACAGCCAATGAAGAGATGGGTGCTGGCAAATGCCCCAATAGGTTGCTTATATCATTCACACAGATAATTCAGCACCCTTGAACAAAAAGCTTAGACAACAGCAGAAAGAGTGAAGTCAGTTTCTGGGCTTCTCCAGTGATGGCCTTAAGGAAATGTACTACCAGTAAATTACATCATTGACTCTCCTGTCTATACAGCTGCCAGCCTATGTAAATTTATTTTTCAGGAGTTAGCACTGTGCAACTGAACCCAATCCTAACACTAACCTAATAACGCCACTAATGAATATTTTTGGCTAAGCGTTCCTGTCTGTGTCAACGTGTTAGTTTATCAATGTCACACCCCATTGTGTAACTAGATAAATCTGGTGTTATAAGCAAAGCAGAAATATAACAATGATACTTTTTTTTTTTTTTACATAAAATTTGGCTTTGTTCCCACAATGTATTTTTTTGGATGTTATTTCATAATGACGGTCGTTATTCATAATAATGACCGCTATTTGTCCTAAATCGGCAAAAAAAATGATGTTCTGGGAACATAGCCTACAAGTGATCAAACATATTAGAAAAAACTTAAGGAATTAAATCTGTATAGTCTGGAGGAAAGAAGGGAAGGGAGGCATAATCGATACCTTTACGTATGCTAAAGGTCTAAATGAGGTTTAAGATTTGAGCTAAAGAACAAGAGGACAAAGTCAGAGATCAGAGGTAACATGAGAAAATATTATTTTACCGAAAAAGGAAAAGATGCTTGGAACAAACTTCCAGCAGATGTGGTAGGTAAATCTACAATGACTGAATGTAAACCTGCCTAAGAAAGCGAAATGTATATAAAAATAAGGAATAGAATAATATAAAAGCAGACTAGATGGACTAAGTGGTATTTTTCTGCTGACAATTTTCTATGTTTCTATATGTATAAAATAAAACAAAAATAAAGGGGGATATTTATTAAACTGGTGTAAAGTAGACATGGCTCAGATGCCCCTAGCAACCAATCAGATTCCACCTTTCATTTTCCAAAGTATCTGTAAGGAAAGAAAAGTGGAATCTGATTGGTTGCTAGGGGCAACTGAGCCAGTTCTACTTTATATCAGTTTGATAAATCTCCCCCGTTCACTGTAAAAACATTTTTACAATACTATGGCTACATGATGACTATTGTTATAAGAATGTATGTGTTGTATCATTACATTGCATTCATTGTATTGGAATCTGTAGGAACATACTTTGGGCCCCATTTAAAATTGTCATTGTCACCCACAGCCGTCACCGTCCAGTCAGAGCTAAACTATTATTCCCTCAATGGCTCGGAAAGATAAAATCTGCGCTGTTTTTCTGCTACAGGCAAGGATGGTTTTTCTGTTTTTAATAAATGAGTCCCTGTGTGTTTCGCCAGTTGTCTACAAGATATTACATTGGCATGTACAGCTTGCAACATCGAGGGATGCATCTATTGTTGCCCCAAAAATTGCAATAAGGCCACTTTATATAAGATAGTCAATCCAGTGTGTATACCGAAGACATTGCCCTCTCGAACATATTTCAACATTCAACAAAACTGTAACACTTCAAAATGTACAGTATTTCTGTTCGGCTTGTTCAGTCAAATAATTTGTCTATTTTGCCATAGGCCAGACATGATACATGACACACAGCTGCTGCTCTTACTGCAGGGTGAGGCCTACTAAACTTGATCTGAAATATCTACTGTGACCTCTATAAGACCTGAGCCTGCAATGCTTAACAGCGGCCCTCTGAACCCCCTGAAGTAGAATTTTCTTCTGCATCTATGGGGAACATTTTGTTTATTAATTTTACACAGCTTATAGCGTACTTGTCCAAAACATTTTTTTTCATTGTGATAAGCAGTTTTGCAGTATACTTGCTTTTTTTTTTTTTAGGTTTTCTATGTTTAAATCAATGTTGTACATCTGGTCAAACTGTGGTCCATGGCAGTATTTGCACAGACCAAACACAGGAAGTCCCAGTCCTTTGTGCGCTCACATAAGGAAAGAAACCTGTTCATTATGCAGGCTGTATATCACCTGAGGG
This sequence comes from Dendropsophus ebraccatus, assembly GCF_027789765.1. Taxonomy (NCBI): domain Eukaryota; kingdom Metazoa; phylum Chordata; class Amphibia; order Anura; family Hylidae; genus Dendropsophus; species Dendropsophus ebraccatus. Next base: position 111,575,594 of record NC_091460.1, read on the forward strand.
TAATAAACTTAGACTTGTTATATTATTAACTTTTACTAATTATATCATCAGCTATGCAGCTTACCAGAAGACAATGCTCTTTGTTATGCAACAATTCAGTCAGTATAATGTCACTGTTGTGGTTCCAAAGGTTCTAGTGCTGTGTGACAGGAGAGCTGACCATACAATGCGAGCACCCCCTGGATTTTCTGCTACTGAATGTGGGTGCGCAGCAGCTCTATATATACGCAGTGAAGGAAGACACCTAGTGGCCATATGTATGTAGAAAAAATTAAGAGAAAATAATGCAAAACTGCTTGCGATCACAATCCCTGTTGATTTCTTAAAAAAATATTTTTTTGCGACAGTGTCTCTTTAAAACAAGACAATTCACACAGAATATGACCCAAATTCATTATAGGGGCTTATGTTGTGAAATAGACTTACCATATCTTACTATTAGGTGGTAATCCACCTTGGATGGATTACTTTTGTATTTAGGAAATAAACTTTTTTTTTTTTTTTTTTTTGGTGGAAGGTGTTAAAAAAACAAACAAATAACCTTATACTCACCTTCCTTACTCCCCTGCCACCACTCTGGTTTTGGGTTTGGGGTTGGAACATGGGACTGGTTGCTCAGCAAATAAATGGCTGAGGTAGAACAACTCTATGGCCACTGTGATGTGCAGCAGGGCCAGGACCTGTTAGTCAAGCCCAGGGAGGCAGAAGCAGTGGCAGAGAACCTCCTTGAATGTGTACCCAATTGCCAGTTTATTGTTACAACTATATTTTCTCTGAAATGCCACAACATGATCTTAGTGCCCATGCCTGTTTCAAGTTGCAATAGACAGCTATAAATAGAGATGAGCAAACTATTCAAAAGTTCGGTTCGGCAGGTTCTTTGAACTTTGATGCAAAGCTTGGGGTTGTTCAAACCAAACTTAAATGAACAGCACTAAAACAGCTAAAAGATTGCAGATGTTTAGTTGTTTTAGTGCGGTTCAGCAAGTTCACTCATCTCTACTTACCTGTCTTCACCCCCCCCGCTGTCCTCTTTCTATGGTCTCCGGAGCTCCCCAAAGCCACCTCCACCCTGCTCAGCCAATCACTGACTGAGACAGAGCCACAGCCAGTGATTGGCTGAGCAGGCTTTCACTCTTGTTTCGGGAGTGACAGCTCGCTCAGCCAAACACTGGCCTCTGCGCTGTCCTTTCTCAGTCAGTAACTGGCTGAGTGGGCTTATAGTGGCTGCAGGGGGCACTGGAGACCAGAGAAGGAGATAGCCGGAGACACTGGAGACCAGTAGAACGTCACCGGGGAAGCGTGGACTGGTAAGCATACCCTTTTTTTTCTTTTTTATGTGTAATTAATTGTACTGCTGCCATGCTTACGAACTCATTATGAACTTTTCAAAGAGTTCGGTCAGGTACCAAACCAAATTTTTTGTAAAGTTTATAATGAATCTTGGTTCATAAGATTTGGTTTGCTCATCTCTAGCTGTAACAAAAAAAAAAAACAATGAAAATACCAGAGAAAATCTTATGTGTGACCACACGTTTCTTTTGGTACGTAGTATAGGTTACAGCTATAGGCTAAGTTCCCAGCAGGGAAACACGGCCATCTTGTTATAAAACATCACGATCGTTATTAGTGGCCGTCCATATTACGAGATGGCCTTCTTTCCCCACTATGTTCCTGAAGAGGGAACCTAGCCTTAGGATGTGATATTGAATATACTACTAAAATATGATAGACAACTCCTAATATCTATATTGTGAGGTATAGTTACAGCAGCAAGCCTTTACTTTATGTACTTTATAGTATGAGCAGAACGAGTCATGTTTCATTACAATTTTCTCTACAAATGTTACCTTTTCTAATATTCTTACATCACACCGAAATACTTTGCCCTAGGGGTTATTGTGCATAGAGGTAACAAAAAAAAAAAAGAATACCAGTGCAGCAATTACTTACACCTTAGGAATCCAAGAAAACTCCCATATCTACAAGACACAGAACACAAGAGCGGGCCAGCTAATAAAGCTGACAAGGAACGCAGGGCTGCATTTCAATAACTAATAAATTTAAGTGAGTGAATTAGCAATCCTTCTTGGGTGCTTTTCTCTTCAAAGCAAACAGTGGAAATGGTTGACACAATTTATGTTTCCTCTGGGGTTTTGGGGTTAGGGAAGCACTTACACAAAGCTTAATGAAGCAGAATAACTTTTTATGTGATAGCTAGTTCTCACCAACTTTAATATGGTTTTAAATTTTCTTGCTCCTTTTTGACCCTTCTTTGAAATAGGCGCCATTGCCTGAATAAGACAAGCAGGTTTCTGCTACCAGACCATTGGGCATTTCTAGCATTAGGTTGTATGGTATGAGGTTCCTTCAGTCTTTATTGTTTTCCACATCACCTTATCCTACTGCTTGGCACATAGAATTGTCTTTTTTGTTTGTAAACAGCAAATGGTAAACACCAGCAGGAAGAATACATTTATTCTAACTATTAAAGGGAACTCTAGCAATCTAGAACTCTCTCTAAAAAAATAATAATTAAAAAAAAATGCTCTCTGCTGCCACCTCTGTCCAGACAGTACCTGTCCAAAGCAGTAGCAAATCCTCATGGAGAACCTCTACTGCTTTAGACAGTTCTTGACATGGACAGAGGTGGCAGCAGAGAGCACTGTATAGGACTGGAAAAAATACACCACTTCCTGTAGGACATACAGCAGCTGATAAGTACTGGAAGACTTGAGATAAAGTAGAAGTAATTTACAAATATACAAAACTTTCTGGTACCAGTTGATTAGATTTTTTTCCCCACCGGAGTTCCTCTTTTATTATTAGGCATATTTAGGAAGTTGGATAGCAACTATTGATAATAGTTGGTAGTCAGTTGCTATAAGTTTATAAGTGGCTCTATTCATTTGTGTTGTACTTTCCTGCACAGTAAGTAGCCAGGTGCAGCACTGTTTAGGAACAAAATCTTTGAACCAATGTTACAACCTCTACATACACAAGATTTGTCGGGTCCGAGAAGTAGGTGCACCATTGATAATGATATCTTAGCTATATGCTATTACTTGGGAAGAGACAACTTCTTTGAAGCAGTTGTCCCATTTACTGTATTTTCCAGCATATAACACCACTTTTTAACCCCAAAAAATCTTCTTAGAAGTTGGGGGTTGTCTTATACACCGGGTATGGTCGCCCCATACGGTGGGGGAGCTAAATAATGGCTGCAACCCCAACGTATGGGGCAACCACTATAGAAAAAAACAAAAAAACAGTTAACTCACCTGTGACCCGTTCCGGCAGCTGCGCATCTCCTGTCCCGTTCCCGGCGCAGGTAATGTGACGTACACTGCCGGCCCAAGCTCTACCGGGGACACTCGGCTGCCTGGGAGAGCTTTGGGGATTTCCCGCGCAGGCAGTGTATGTCACACTGCCTGCATCGGGAATGGGACAGGAGACGCGCGGCTGCCGGGAACGGGTCATAGGTGAGTTAGGCGGGCTGCGGTCAGGCAAGGGTTAACATTTTCCGGTGTATAAGGCGATCCCCTGACAATCTTCTTAAAAGTCAGGGGTCGTCTTATATGCCCAGTTGCCCTATATGCCAGAAAATACGGTATATATACAAATCTAACACTGTAAAATATTTACCATTGTGTGTTCAGTGACCCATTAGGACTTCATTATGAATATGCATAAGCATATGCATATTGCTAGAGTAGGCTATAAATATTTTAGTGGATAGGTTCAACCAAAACACCAACAATTCTGAGTAGATTGGCTGGTCTCCTTTAGCTTGCCACTGTCATTATAAAGAATAGGAAATACCAAAAAAGCAGAGCACTCTCTCTGAGACAAGGGCAGGTCCCAGCAGTCAGACCTCAACTGTTCAAACATTTCTAGTATATCCATACATTCATACTCAGTTCACAATAATGCCCTCCTGGGTGTTCGAGCACCCTTGACTATGCATTTTTAGAAACCGGCTGAGCACAAAATGTGAGCAAGTCACCTTTCCTGAGGTCAAGATTGTCAAAAATGCCACGTCTCTTGAATGCTCAACAACCCACGTCTGCATTAATCACAAAGCATCAAGTAAAATGCATTGCATGCACTACTTCAAGTAGAGATTTTGTAACTGCAGCTGTGACATTGTGAAAACTGGCAAGCTATAGGCTCCGTTCACACGGAGCAAAACTGGCGGAATCCCACCAGCCATCATGCCATAATGGGAGTCTATGGGAGGCTCACGCGCCTCCTCTCTCCGCGCTGAAGAATGAACAGCTGGTATAATACAGTGATGCCTTGGATTATGAGCATAATTCCTTCCCAGGACCGTGCATGTAATCCAAATCACTCTTAAACCAAAGCTAATTTTCCCATAAGAAATCAGTGAAATGCAGACAATTGGTTCCACACCTCAAAAATAATGCTTTTTTAAAAATTCTGAATAACATGTAAAACAAATGAAACAAACATTTATACGCAGCTGAATATGTCATATTATAAGTTACTGTACAGTATAGCAGGCAGCATGTGGTGTATAATGTACAGCATAGTAACTGCATAAACCTGATGAAACAGCAGCAGTTTGTAGATACAGGATGGAACTGCTGATCCCATAATACAGTAGCATAGTACAACAGGCTAGAATAGAGAAGCAGGGCTGCTGTCGGAGGTCTGTGTGGTCACATGACAGCAATGGGGAAGGATGTGTGTTCAGCATGGACCAATCAGGAAGTGAGAATCACAGAGCTGTGCAGGAGGACAGTGACATAAACTTTTCTATACAGCAGTGTGAGTGTAAGTGCAGGCACATTATAGCAGCAGTGTGTATAGCAGAGTGTACATTATAGCAGGAATGCAGAGGATGGGAAACACGAGGGAAACAGGAATGAGCAGGGCACATACGTTCAGTGCTCATTGTCTGGGGAGAGAGGGGTTACAGCTATGAAAAGATTACCTCCACAGTCCTGTCCCCTGATGCAAGCCCCAGCCTGATGTGGATCTACTATGATTTGGAAGGTGAGGAAGACTTGCAAAGCACTCTCAATGCAAGCTACTCTTAAACCAAGGTACGACTGTATATTAAGGCTATGTTCCCACCTCGAAAACATATCAGGGGAAGGCGGTCATCTCTTTTTATAGATCATGATCATTATTAGCGGCTTTCTATATGACAAGATGGCCCCTTTGCCTGAAATGTTCCTTTACTGGGAGCATAGTGTATGTCATATAATGCAAGGCACACCAACTATAGTCGGAGAATTAAGGGGGAGATTTATCAATCTGGTGTAAAGCAGAACTGGCTCAGTTGCCCCTAGCAATTTCACCTTTCATTTCCCAAAGAGTCTATGAAGAATGAAAAGTGGAATCTGATTGGTTGCTAGGGGCAACTGAGCCAGTTCTACTTTACACCAGTTTGATAAATCTCGATCATTATCTTTATTATATAAATCTCAATAGCAAGAAAAATAAGTCCCCAAACACAATAAAAATATTTAAACTGTTGAGACTGAACCAATACAATCAGTCCCTAAGGCCTGCAATCTGACTCATGCTGTCTAACCTCTCCACATGGAGTAATGCACTATGGATGCACTTTGGACAATGCGGATGACGATTGTGGCATAATATGCAGTCCTGAAAAATCTATGAAAAATCACAAAGGTGTGAATGAAGCCATAGGCTTCTATGGTTATTTTAATATTAGCTCCAGAAAAATAGGCAATCTCCATAAGCAGCATGCAAATATAACAAAATAATGATATAGATACGGTAGGCACATCTTCAAGACTGTCCCCTCCAGACATTTCTTAAAGTTGCAGATGACAGATCTTTTGTAGGAGGTGTAATGTAATGTTATATAATATTCTTGTACAACAATGGTTAATCCCTATTGTCTTGAAGAAGCGCCATTGATAATGCAGAATGGTCCTTTTCAGATATTGAATTTCTATTACTAATTATAGAACTAGTCTCTCACACACCTTTGTCTCTTGAGGCGTTCAGTTTCTGATATGACTGCAAGGAACTCCCATGTGGGCAGTGACGTATGGAATGATTATTTACAACCAGAGAGATCATTGATACTTAGCATATCTCCTGTTGTACTTACTATTTAATTTGTGCTTTTTAGGGCAAATATGATACTCCTTCCGGCTGGAAAAAGTATGATGTATTTCAGAAACGCTCATATGACAGAGGTAACTATAGAGGGGTTTCTTTTTTTTTCCATCTTCACCATTATTCTCAGTTAATTTTCTTTTTTTACTTTCAAATATTGAAATGTTTTAATAGTAGGGTTCTATTTTTAGATATCCTATTGTTCCATCACATTCTATAGCGGTTTATGGAGAAACTTTCAAGTAATGTTTTTTTTTAATCTACGATCTTTAATTCATAATGTTTACCTACCATTATTACTAGAAAAGAGTGAACCAAACTTCACGAATAGAGAACTGTTACAAACTTTGCAAAAAGTTTTTGCAAAGTTAGGCTATGTTCACACAACATATATTTTTTTCGTAAAAATACAGCTGTTGTTGCCGATTGCAACAATGGCTGTACTTAATACAGAAATATACGTTACCTTGCCTTCTGTGGAATCCCGGCCGCAGCGTATACATAAAGTATACGCTCTGGCTGGGATCCCTAGCGGCGCCGCTGAAAACTGACATGTCAGTTTTCTGCAGCCGTTATTCATTGTCAGTGCACATTCCATAGTGTGCAGTGGGGAGTTCTGATGCGGGCGCGCACGAATTCGCCCGCATCAGAACTCTGCGGAGCTAGAGATCATCCAGCTGGTACTGCAGTACAGGCCGGGATGATCTTTAATGAGACCGGCCGTTCCATAACCAGTCCAGGTCACGGAATGACCGGTCTCATACAGCGTGTGAACATGGCTTTAGTTTGAAAAGATGTCTGCTACACATTCTAATACACACGGAAAACAAAAAAAGAGCCTATTCCTACCTGTGTGTGCTCCTCCAGTGTCCCCCTATGGGTCTCTGGTATCCCCCACTGATCGCAGCTCCCTCCAGCCCGCTCAGCCAATCACAGAAAAGCACCATGGCCAGTGATTGGTTGAGTGGGCTGTTACTCTAATCTCAGTCAGGAAGAGGAGACAGCTGCGACTAACAGGTGACATTGGAGGGAGCATCGTCAGTTATGAGCGAACTTGGTAAACCACACTAAAATAGCTGAATGCCTGCAATTGGTTAACTGTTTTAGTGCTGTTCATTTTGAACTAAACCGAAGTGTGCTCAACTCCAATTATCGCTATAAGGCTATGTTCACGCAGCTTTTTTTTTAATGTTTTTGGACGGCTGCAATTTTAAGGCATTTTGTGGCATAAAAGGGAAAATAAAATACAAGCCCATTTTGCAGAGTTTTTTGTTTTTACGATGTTTAGGATAAGTTCAATAACAGAAGTCTATCTACAGTTTCCCTTGCGAGCCTGGACAATGAATTGCTTTTATAACACACTTCAGTAAAGCAGCATGTTGCAATCCATCTACTCTATTTGGCAGGGTATACTAAAAGTACTAAGATGGCCTCTGGCTGTCACCTCAACCGATCAGGAAGAAAGGACCACAAGGATCTAATTGCCTAGATATGACTGACTGCTTCATTTAGAGAGTCAAATGGGTGAGATCAGAATAAACTCCAGATTCAGCTGGTGATGATGGGTGTCGGCTGCATTTATGGGCTTCCGGGTCCACACTATACTCATTTCTCAACATTATGGACAGGAAATGTCAGAAAAGAATTAAAGTGTCCCTGTCGTTATAACTTTCAAAATCTAAATCAACAGTAGATGTGAAAGAAAGCAAGGTATAACGACAGGTACACTTTAAGGCTATGTTAACACTACGTAAGTTCCGTAGTAATCATGGCCATTGTTGCTGATTTGCAACAAAAACAAGGGCTGTATATATCGATAGCGATATTCTTGCAGCCTGAGCCTTATGTAAAATAATAACGTTTATACCTACCTATCCATGCTTCCTAATGTTCCTCTCGCAACTGCGGCCCTGCTGCAACTGCAAACATCAGAGATGAGGAACATCAAATCAGTGTAACCAGTGGCGTAGCTATAGGGGTCGCCGGGGTCGCCATGGCGACCGGGCCCCTACGCTAGGGGGGCCCGCACGGCCCCCCCTTGCCACTTGTGACACTGTCACTTTAAGCATCCCGAGAAGCTGCGGCCGCGCAGCTTCTCGGGATGCACAGATCGCTTTGATGTTCCGCCCGCACAGTGAGCGGGCGGAACATTACAGCGATCAGAATACAGGAGAAGGACCTGTCAGCGTCGTCCTCCTGTATTCTCTCCCATAGGCTGCCGGCACTTCATACCAGCAGCCTATGGGAGGCCGGGCCGTGACCTCTCCGGCAGGCGTGATGATGTGACGTCATTACGCCTGCCGGAAGTCCCGTCCCTGCGGCTCGCAAGATGGAGCCCGAAGAGGAGGAGGAGAGCTGCTGCCTGCAGCCACAGCGCGGATTAGGGGAGTAGGATGTTTGTTTTTTTAGGGGCACCTCTGGGGGCATTATTAGTTCTTGAGGGCACCTCTGGGGGCATTATTATTGTATGGGGGCACCTCTGGGGGCATTATTAGTTCTTGGGGGGCACCTCTGGGGGCATTATTATTGTATGGGGGCACCTCTGGGGGCATTATTATTGTATGGGGGCACCTCTGGGGGCATTATTAGTTCTTGAGGGCACCTCTGGGGGCATTATTATTGTATGGGGGCACCTCTGGGGGCATTATTAGTTCTTGGGGGCACCTCTGGGGGCATCATTATTGTATGGGGGTACCTCTGGGGGCATTATTAGTATATGGGGGCACCTCTGGGGGCATTATTAGTATATGGGGGCACCTCTGGGGGCATTATTATTGTATGGGGGCACCTCTGGGGGCATTATTAGTTCATGGGGGAAACTCTATGGGCGTTATTAGTTCATGGGGGCCACCTCTGGGGGCATTATTAGCTCATGGGGGCCACCTCTGGGGGCATTATTAGCTCATGGGGGCCACCTCTGGGGGCATTATTAGCTCATGGGGGCACCTCTGGGGGCATTATTAGTTGATGGGGGCAACTCTGGGGGCATTATTAGCTCATGGGGGCACCTCTGGGGGCATTATTAGTATATGGGGGCACCTCTGGGGGCATTATTAGTTCATGGGGGCACCTCTGGGGGCACTATTAGCTCATGGGGGCACCTCTGGGGGCACTATTAGCTCATGGGGGCACCTCTGCGGGCGTTATTAGTTCATAGGGGGCAACTCTGGGGGCATTATTAGTTCATGGGGGCACCTCTGGAGGCATTATTAGTTCATGGGGGCACCTCTGGGGGCATTATTAGTTCATGGGGGCACCTCTGGGGGCATTATTAGCTCATGAGGGCACCTCTGGGGGCATTATTAGTCCATGGGGGCACCTCTGGGGGCATTATTAGCTCATGAGGGCACATCTGGGGCCATTATTTGTTCATGGGGGCACCTCTGGGGGCATAATTAGCTCATGAGGGCACCTCTGGGGGCATTATTAGCTCATGAGGGCACATCTGGGGCCATTATTTGTTCATGGGGGCACCTCTGGGGGCATAATTAGCTCATGAGGGCACCTCTGGGGGCATTATTAGCTTATGAGGGCACATCTGGGGCCATTATTTGTTCATGGGGGCACCTCTGGGGGCATAATTAGCTCATGAGGGCACCTCTGGGGGCATTATTATTGTATGGGGGCATCTCTGGGGCCATTGTTAGCTCATGGGGGCACAGCAGGGGATCCTACATACAGGGGGCATCCCACATTCCTACTCACTTTACTGCACATTACACCAAACTGGTATCTGGAAGGAATCATCATGGAGGACTGGGCCGGATGAAGAGGAAAAGGGAAAGTGACGCCTCAGATCAAAGAAGACATCACCGGTGAGTCACTGTATGACGGTTTTCTTATTTTGTAGAACATCATTTAGTAGGGGTGCCCCGAGGTGAAAAAGGTTGGGAAGCACTGCGCTAATCTGTCCCTCTGCGCCCGCTGGCACATGCTGTCATCTGATTGGGCCTCTTACCTAATCAGATGACAGCAAGTACCAGCGCCCCCTCCTCCAGACATCTGCCTTGGCGGCCCAAGCTATGTCCTATGGCCGTATCTTTACCACGTTGAGCTCCAGCTTGTGCTGCATCTACATTATCTGTACTCAGAGATATCACTGTGTTATCTGTGGTGTTACATAGGACTGCAGGGGACATCTACTACATGATCTGTACTCAGAGATATCACTGTGTTATCTGTGGTGTTACATAGGACTGCAGGTGACATCTACTACATGATCTGTACTCAGAGGGATATCACTGTTATCTGTGGTGTTACATAGGACTGCAGGTGATATCAGGTGACTTCTCCAGGTTGCAGAAGTTCAAACTTCATCATGCCCTGCTGACAGTTTATAATGGGAGTTGTAGTTTTGCAGCATGTGGCTCTTCAGGTTGCAGCACTACAACCCCCATCGTTTCCAACTGGCAGTTCATGATGAGAGTTGTAGTTTTTCAGCTGTAGAGTCAAAGATTGGAATACAATGATTAGACAATGACACAGTACAGTCCATTATCTATAGGGGGCAGTAGTGTAGTACATGAGGTGGAGGCAGTGACAGGGCATTAAAACATGGTGGCACATTAGAGTAATTGGATATAACGTTAGATAGGACTTTGCCTGATCGGGTGAGATGGGGGGCCCCAAGCAAAAATTTTGCACCAGGGCCCATCAGCCTTTAGCTGAGCCCCTGAGTGTAACCTTTCAGATGCAATGGTCAGTAGTGACCATGGCATCTAGGTGATCTGACAGAGGAAGGCAGCTCCCACCGTCACCCATTGGTAACTCTCAAATGTGACCTAGCAGCCACAGGCCTAGTAAAGGGCCCCAGGCATAACACACCTTTATTATTATCTCTCAGTGTAGCAGCGTATACTGAGTATGTCAAAGCACTATACCATATATACTATATCATATTGTGAAGTCCCTTAGAAGGACTAAATGACTTAGAAGGACTACATAAAATGTGGATTTATTCTGTAAAAGTGTAAAATAACACATGGTATTTTCAAGATTGTAATGATCCAAGCAATAAACATAATAATTGAAATTGCACCCTGAACTATGGTGTCTCACATGCCGATCCATAGTAAAATCTAGCTGCCTTAGCATTCGTGGATTCAAGGGGAACTCCGACTACATTTTTTTTCAGATCGACTGGAACCAGAAAGTCATACAGATTTGTAAACTACTTAAAAAAAAAAAAAAATCTCAAGTCCAGTACTTACTCCAGTATCAGCTGCTGCATGTCCTGCAGAAAGTGTCCAGAGCAGTAGCAAATCCCAATAAAAAATCTCTACTGCTCTGGACAGTTCCTGTCATGGTCAGAGGTGGCAGCAGAGAGCACTGTGTCAGAATAGAAAGAATACATAACTTCCTGCAGGACTTACAGCAGCTGATAAGTACTGGAAGATGTGAGAGTTTTAAATAGAATTAAATTTCAAATATATAGAACTTTCTGAAAGCAGTTGATCTGAAAGAAAGGTGTACAAGATGTTTACAAGGTAGCTTTCAATGGTGGGGCAACCAATTCAACAGTTGCATACTAAAAGCAATCAAAAGTAACAACAATGCTAATAATATAAATACATATACATTAAGGATAATTCTTTTCCTTGCTAAAAACAACACTGTATATTTATATGTTCCCTATAGACAGGAATAACATTGTGATGTTACATTTATAGGCAGTGAGAAGAAATTCTCATGCCCCTTTGCCCACCTTTAGTAACAACATTAACAAAGCAAGTCTGAATGCCTTCTGAAATTGCTCAGGCAAGAGCAAATGTTGCCCGTGTTTTATCTCCCTAGAGACTCAAAAACCTTCCAAGAATGAAGTTATGGGAGCGGATCTGGCACTGGGGTGAGCTGGGGAGAGCAGTAATGTACTGTCTCATGCAGACAACAACGCCTCAGTGTCAAAGATACAAGACCAAGGGCAGCTGACTGATTCAAGTATACAGCACACAGAAGAAAGGAAAACAATCTCTTGGCAAAAAACTTGACTCCTAAACAGAAGAATGAAGCAGCAGGAGAGCTAACTCGCACCATCATGTACAACTATACAGCCGCTAGCAATAATAGTACGCTAAAATAACGCTGCTGCATGCTTGTAAAACACACAACAAATCAAGAATGTCATCTAATAGGGAACATATACTTGAGTTTATAGCATTACCTCTTGGGAAAGATATTGCCCTGACACCTGTAGCTTCCCCAGCAAGATAATTTCTTCGCAGTGGCGGGAGCAGCCATGCTTCAAGTCATAGTCTCCGGATGAAAGATGAAGTGTTTATGAAAATGTCCTATGAAGACTTCTCTAAATCAAGGAGTACGAGTACAGGGAGGAGGATGAATCAGCATATCCTGACTCCCATAACTGCAGCCATTAGCTATGAGAAAAGCGGATGGAGACATTGGGATCTTTTCTTAAAATGCTACAGGAAACTGGAGCCATTCTCTAGGGATAGAATTACAATAATGACATGGCTACAGATGGGGTTGTGTTTCAGCTTGAGTTACAAATAAATCTATACTTAAGAAAGCATTGTGGTAAGTGCACATTGATCAATAGGTTACTAATCCAAGACCACTGTCATTGTAACAATTTTATACTTTGATTCCATCATGATCATCCAAACAACAACCGTTACTTGGACTCAAATGGCCAAAAAAAGATTGTGGGAACAAAACCTAACACTGATTATACAGAAAATGCTACTCTAGGCCATGTTCAGACATATGTTCACACAACATTTTTTTCCTTTCCGTTTTTTAAGTTTAAAATGACTAACGTCATTTCGCTGTTTGGCTGCCTGTCAGTGCAATGACCAGGGCCGTCTTATCCATTGGGCAGGGTAGGCGGCTGCCCGGGGGCCCTTGCGTCCTAGGGGGCCCCTGCCCTCTGTGACCTGTATTTTTCGCTTTATAAGACGCACTTATAAAACTAAGTGCGTCCTATAAAGCGAAGACGGCTCCCAAGCAGTGCTGAGCATAGAAGCCGTCCCACCCGCCCCCTGTATTGCCCCCTCCGCCCCCTGTATTGCCCCCTCCGCCTGCCCAGCCCGCCCAGCCCGCTCAGCCCGCCCCTTCTATTGCCGCTCAGCCCGCCCCTTCTATCGCCGCTCAGCTGAGCCGATCAGAAGCCCTGGAAAGTGCAATGAGCAGCACTTTCCTGGGCTTCTGATTGACTCAGCTGAGCGGCGATAGAAGGGGCGGGCGGTCCAGGAACTCACCCGTCCGGCGGCCCCAGCAGCTCCTCTCCCGTCATCCTCCGGGCACAGGCAGCGGGGTACAGAGATGCTGCCTGTGTCCTGGATGTGTTGTGCAGCCGGACACTTCTGGCACAGGCAGTCTCTCTGTACCCCGCTGCCTGTGCCCGGAGGATGACGGGAGTGGCGCTCTGCCGGGAGAGGAGCTGCTGGGGCCGCCGGACAGGTGAGTAACTGGTTTGTTGTTTTGGGGGGCACTGGCTAGTATTGGGGTACTGGCTACTATGGGGGGCACTGGCTACTATTGGGGGCACTGGCTACTATGTGGGCAATGGCTACTATGGGGGGATTGGCTACTATGGGGTAACTATATGGGGGAATTGGCTACTATGGGGGGCACTATATGGGGCGATTGGCTACTATGGGGGGCACTATATGGGGCGATTGGCTACTATGGGGGGCACTATATGCAAAGATGTGGGGGATTTGATGGCGGCGGTTGGGGGGGGGGGCAATTCGCACCTCTGCCCAGGGGCCCATAATGCTGTTAAGACGGCCCTGGCAATGACGGCTGCTAGTACATTATTCAGGTGGACTGATTGGCCGTTGGGTGTGTCTTTAATTGAAAAGTCCATTAAATTTAATAATAAAAACGGTGAAAGGACGGTGAAAAAAGAAAAACTGTGTGAACAACTAAAAAATAACATTAAACATTACATATTTCCCCCCAAAAAACAATGGCTTGTCCATGTAGTCCTCCAATGTAAGAGATGTTTTTGGTAGCTGCCTTCCACTCTATTAAACGGGTATTTTGGAGAAAAAAAATGTTCTTAAATTAACTGGTATCAAAAGGTTATGTAGATTTGTAAATACTGTACTTCTAAAAAAAAAAAAAACAACTCAAACCTTCCAGTACTTTTCAGCTGCTTTATGTCCTGCAGAAAGTAGTGTATTCTTTCTAGTCTTACACTGTGCTCTCTGCTGCCACCTCTTTCCATGTCAGGAAGTGTCCAGAGTAGTAGCAAATCCATATAGGAAACTTCTCCTGCCCTGGACAGTTCCTGGCATGGACAGAGGTGGCAGCAGAGAGCAATGTGTCAGACTGAAAGGAATACACCACTTCCTGCAGGACATAGTCCATAGTACTGGAAGACTTAATATTTTTTAAATAGAAGTAAATTACAAATCTAAATGGCACCAATAAACTTTTTTTTTTATTTTACTCTGGAACACCTCTTTACCTCTTTCAGACAATCTGAACAAGTCACATTAGCTAGCAAACACAAGGTAACTTCTTCTTCACACATAGACTTCATGTACCTAGCCTTCTCTTACTCGCTGCTGCTGCTTCTTAGTATCAAAAAGGATTCCTAGCAATCTATTTCTTAATGTTACCATATATACATTCCGTCATCTCCCCAATCTCGTATGACCATATAACACAACCATTAAAGTATTATACTACTAAGTAGTTTTCACCATGATGTTTTATAGGAATGTGTTATGTACAATTATAGACTGGTATAATTACCAGCACACCTAGCTATAAGCTGCTATTAAATCCCATGAAGAATATACTCAGTACCCTATAAATTTGTCAGTTTCTAGGAACCAGCTGCTTTTACCAAGCCCAGATATAAATGTGTGCCGACCATGTTTATAGCCGGTAATTACAAGGTAGATTCCATCTGCTGCGTGCTGCCGTCTATCGTAGAGCTCAGGTTATTTTACATTTCTATTATAAATACTGGGAAAGCAGCCAGCCTATGCCAGCGAGTGATTCTCATTCATCAGAGAAAATATAAACTATATTTCAGACGTATTATTTTTGGCTGTTACTTCTACATACCTAACACATATTTTGGCTAGCAGAAATAAGCTTCGCAGAGAACAAACGTAGGTGAGAGAGAAGAAAAATGTAAATGTTTTCCATTCTGTCAGATGCGTCTACAGTGGATTTCCTGTTTTTTAAGCTTCATTGTTAAATATTAAATGTTACATTACATGAAATTAACCTCACTGCCCTAGACCACCAGGGATTCTCACACTAACCCCTTCAGCGCCTCAGGGCCCTCATACACAGGCCCATTATTGGCTAAAGAGGAATACCAAGTAATTAAGCTAGCAATGAGCTCTATGAACAAGTGCCGGTCACCAAGATCAGCGCTGATTTACAGATGGTTTTGGGCCATCTTTTAGGGCCCTTGGACTACCATGTTTACTAGCATTATCTCCTTTAGGGCGGGTTCAAACATACCGTATCCGCAACGGATATCACCTTGCAAGTTTGCAACGAAATTCGCTGCGGATATCTTCCCAGTCATTTCAATGAGATGACAAACTTGTCATCCCGCTGCGAGTATGGAAAAGTCAGCCTCCTTAACCTCCCTGCGGCCCTGTACATACATTACTCCAGCTTGCTTTGGGGGGCTCCCGAAATCAGCCAATCAGTGCGCTGCCCCACCCGATGCTGGGAGCGACAGAAGCAAGCCGGAGCAGGGACCCGGTAATGTATGTACCCAGGCCATGGGTGGTTAAGGGGGCTGCCTTTTACATACTCACAGCGGAATGACAATCCCGCTGAGAGTATGTAATCTCATTGACGTGACTGAGAAGGTATCCGCAGCGGATTTAGCTGCAAACTCGCAATGTGAAATCCGCTGCGGTACAATACGTGTGAACCCACTCTTAGGGCGCGTTCACACGTGCAGGATCCCCAGCAGATTTGATGGGGCAGATCCGCAGCAGATTTTATATCAATGTAACTAAATAACTGAACACACCATCAAATCTGGGCCATCAAATGCGGATATCTTGGTTGAACTTGATGGACATGTGTCTTTTTTCAACCGTATTAACTATGTAAATCTGCTGCAGATCCTGTACGTGTGAACGCACCCTTACTAACCTCCAGGTATAGTGACTATTAAAGATGAGTGAATTGCTCATCTAGACAAAGTGAAGCGCTTAATTTGATTTGCACTCCGCCCATCGAGTCGCTGGCCGTTCGGCCCTGCTCTGCTCCCTGCCACTCCTCCCAGGATGCCGGGAAAATCTAAATCCAACCCTGGGAAAATTGTTCCACTTTCCCAGGATTGGATCCAGCTTTTTCCTGCCACCCGGGGTGGAGCTACAGGGAGCGGAGCAGCGCTGAAAGGCCGGCGGCTTGATGAGCAGAGCGCATATCAAATTAGGCGCTTCACTTTGTTTAGATGAGCGATTCACTCATCTAAGGTCACTCTTATAGTCACTTAGGGGGAGATTAATCACACATGGTGTAAAGTGAAACTGGCTCAGTTGCTCCTAGCAACCAATCAGATTCCACCTTTCATTCCTCACAGACTCTTTGGAAAATGAAAGGTGGAATCTGATTGGTTGCTAGGGGCAACTGAGCCAGTTTCCCTTTACACCATGTTTGATAAATCTCCCCCTAAGTGACTGTAACCCCTACACTATCCTAGACAAATAACAATCATAATTATTTGAGTGCTGTACCTTAAGCTATACTAAATCAAGATTTGCATACCATCTTACTGGCGCTACTGTGTACATATTAATGGTCTCCCCTCAGTGATGCACCATCCTCAGAATGAAGCCTGTCCCCTGGCTGGTGCGTCACTGAGAAGAGGAGATATTGGTGCCCTGGGGTCACTGTGCCGGCCTCCTGTACACCAAACCAGACATTGGCAGATATACAGATTTTAGGAACCAGGCGGCATAATGAGAAACGGACGGCAGCGTTACAAGGTGCGTGGCAGCGCATTGGTATGAACATCTTTATTTAGTATATCTTGTGGTACGTTCGCTTTAATATTTGTTTGATGTGGTTCTGTATTGGCCAGCTTAGATGTGCCAGAGCCCTGGTAATAGCTTAGAGGGAACACTGCTAGCGATGCTGCTGAAACTTATGACTGGACATGGCTGATGGCCATAAAGAGATGGTGTCTGGGCAGGTTGCCAAAGCTGAATGTTTTGCACCAAGGTCCAAAAGCCTTTAGCTATGCCCCTGCTGATAGGTTAATAAGCTTGCTAAAACAGAGAAATTAGATTGTAAGCTCTACTGACAACAGAGACTGTTGTGAGTATACATTTCCTCTTTTTCCTACACTGCTTTTATATCCAAGGCTGTGTTCCCACAACGTCTTCTTTTGGCCGATTGAGGCCAAATAAAGGCCGTTATTTTATAATTACAGCTGTTGTTTATACAATCACGGCCGTCATTATGAATTAAAGGCCAAGAGCGGATGTTGTGGGGACATAGCCTTAAACCATCTAATCTCTACAACTAGTAGATGTGATGTGATGGGATGAGAATTCAGCTGCATTTGCAATTGTAAATCTGGGCCAGTATTTTTCTAATGTATTCTGACAATTCTCCTTTAAAACTTCTCCGTCCAGATTGTAGATTGTTAAATAATCAAAGTCCAATTTTATTCTAGGAGCTATTTCTATACAGGCTTTGAAAATGATGTTTGTAGTCCTGCCAATTACCGCCGATGTACGTAAAACCCTAGATGAAAGGGTCTACTCAACATAAAGGTTAAGGTGGGACGAGTGCTGAAAATGATAGACATATTTACAGGTGAACCTGAAAATGAGAAGTTGCAACGCTTTATTGGTCAGCTGCTATTTCTTCACAGTTCATAGGCAGTGAAAACCATCTTGCGGACATTATAAAAGAAGGTAATATCACTTTTTGAATATTTTCGTTTACCCTATTTTTTTGGCTGTTTGATGAACGGTTTTTAGGATGGCCGTCGTTTGTAGTCTAAATAATGGCTATTATTTCAAAATGACATCTGTTATTTGCAGAATCATTATGATTGGACTCCAAATGACGACGATCTCTTGGTGTGTGAATATAGCCTTTAAGGGGATTATATGATACAAGTAAATGGTCTGCAGCTAAGGGTGAGTTCACAACTCAGTTAAAGCCCTGTTAGAGCTCCATCATAGAATGTGTTTATCTTGAAGCACCTGACAGGACAAAAAATTGCTGAAAGCGGTATCTTTTTCCTGCTGAAATCCTGCTAAGTAAATGGACACCAGATCAGAACCCAACAAACTCTATTAAAGTCAGTGGGATCTATTGAGATCCATCGGTGCCTGTTGGGCTATGGATCATTCAGCTCCGTTTTTGTAGAGTGGTGCATCCAACACAAATCTAAACCCAACCTTTAGAGAATGGGATGTTGCAGTTTCATGCAAAAAAAAAAACCTGCAGCAGAGTGTAATCAGCAAGTTTGCTAAAATATGTTTCATATACGCAATATATGAACATACCCAACATGTCAACTGCCAGTTTAGGGAAGAAAGGATCTCACACCTCTTGGGCAAAGAGATGCCCAATGCCCCTTCAAGTTAAGTCTCACTCTATTTGGGAGTCTCAGAACATTGACCTGAGATGTATGCCAATTATTCCCAAAGGAAAACATCTTCAGACAGCTGTTTCAAGTTTGTTGTCCCTCATCAGTGCAGAGCAGGGTGTTGGCTGGCTACTGAGAGACCTATCATGGGTCCCAGGGATAACAATGCTCCTTAAGGTCTGTTCACACGTACAGACTCGCTGCATATTTATCGCTGTATGTTTCTCGCACATAAATCCACAGTGATACTGATTGCTATCAACTCAATGTATGTGTATTCTCACTGCGTGTTTGGTGCGATTTTTACATGCGAGTTTTGATTTTCACATGATTTTCACAGGCAAGTTCAACACCACAAAAAGCACAGCTACTTTCATGCGAGTTTGATGCGAGTTCTGTGCGAGTTTTACGCAGCGAGTCTGTACGTGTGAACAGACCCTTAGGTTCTGTTCACACATACAGACTCGCTGCATAAAACTCGCATCAAACTCGCATGAAAGTAGCTGCGTTTTTTGTGGTGTTGAACTTGCCTGTGAAAATCAAAACTTGCATGTAAAAATCGCACCAAACACGCAGCGAGAATACACATACATTGACTTGATAGCAATCAGTATCGTTGTGGATTTATGTGCGAGAAACTCACAGCTATAAATACGCAGCGAGTCTGCACATGTGAACAGACCCTCAGGCTACAAATCCACTTGGCGGGTCTGCAGCGAGTCCCCTCGCTGCGTATTTGCAGCGAGACTCGCTGCAGATCCCGGCCCTATACTTTTAATGGCAGACAAACACGCAGCAGGGATGTACATCCCTGCTGTGCGAGTTTGTCTGCAGCCCACCCCATTAACCCCCCGGCCGCCGGAGCTGATACTTCACCTGATCCCGGCTCCGGCGGTTCTCGATGTCTTCAGCAAGCCGGAGTGGGGACCAGGTGAAGTATATGCTCCAGTCAGCCGCACGCAGCCCCCGCCGCCCGATCGCCCCCCCCCCCCGCAGCACCGATCTTACGCCCCCCCCCCCCCCCCGCAGCACCAATCGCGCCCCGGCTGCCCGATCACCCCCCCCCCGCAGCACCGATCGCACGCCCCCCCAAATCACCCCCCCCCGCAGCACCGATCGCACGCCCCCCCAATCGCCCCCCCGCAGCACCGATCGCTCGCACGCCCCCGATGGGGGCTGCAGGGGGGCGATTGGTGCTGCCGGGGGCCAATCGAGCGGCCAGGGCGCGATTGGGGGGGGCGTGCAAGCGATCGGTGCTGCGGGGGGGCGTGCAAGCGATCGGTGCTGCGGGGGGGCGTGCGATCGGTGCTGCGGGGGGGGGGGCGTGCGATCGGTGCTGCGGGGGGCGTTCGATCGGTGCTGCCTGCGGGGGGGCATGCGATCAGTGCTGCGGGGGGGGGGTGATCGGGCGCCCGGGGCTGCGGGCGGCTGGCTGGAGCATATACTTCACCTTGTCCCCGCTCCGGCTTGCTGAAGACATCGGGAACCGCTGGAGCCGGGATCAGGTGAAGTATCAGCTCCGACGGCCGGGGGGTTAATGGGGTGGGCTGCAGACAAACTCGCAGCAGGGATGTACATCCCTGCTGCGTGTTTGTCTGCCATTAAAAGTATAGGGCCGGGATCTGCAGCGAGTCTCGCTGCAAATACGCAGCAAGGGGACTCGCTGCAGACCCGCCAAGTGGGTTTGTAGCCTCAAGGAGAGTTTGTCATAATTACAAATTGCCTTCTTGCTACTATTGGTGAGTGCCATTACTTCAATTGCCAACCTTAAAGGGGATAGAAAAAGCACAGCTACTATCTTGTAAAAACAGCCCCACCCCTGTCCTCAGGTTGTGTGTGGTATTACAGTTCAGCTCCATTCACTTCAGTGGAACTGAGCTGCAAAATCCACATCCAAACTAAGGACAAGAAAGGTGCAATTTCTAGAGAAAAAATACATTTCTAAGAGGTTATTGAAGATTAGAAAAACTTAACCGCTTTCTTCCAAGCAGAAATACAGCACACACAAATTGAGGACAGGTGTGAAGCTGTTTTTGGAAAAAAAGCATGTATGTTGGCCAAATCCTAGTTAACCCCTTTAAGAATATAGAGATATAAAGTTATTAGTGACTTTGGTGTTATTTGTTTAAATAGTCGGCCTGTTCACACATGTGCATTGGGCTGCTCTGAAATCACACACAGCCGAAGATGATCCAGCTGTCAATCATTCTCAAAGGAGGTGGCCTGGAGACCGAGGTCTGAGCGCAAGGCAGGTGCAAGCAATATAACAGAAACATAGAACCAAAATAAAGGTATTCACACAATGCTGGCTAAATAGGTAACTGGAAGCTGGCAGCATTCAGATATGCATATTCATGCTGTCAGTTTCCCTTTAAGGACTAGCCACACATTCTGATCAGCAGAATCCCTCGACACAGGTAACTCTAACTCTATGCCACCAGAATTGGGAGTTTAAAGATTCTATTTTGTTGGAAGTATTTCAAGTCTCTTAGTGAAGTACCCATTGTACCTCCTTTTCGTCTCACTGTGTCTGGTACCATCTGCACCCACACCATTTTGGGTGCCCTCCAATCCACCAGCCAGTCACAGTATTAGGACTTATACCACTACACTAGTGCAGCCCTTTATTGATAACTTTGTGACTGCTCTGGGGAATACCTTGTGTGTCTCACCTTGTGTCCGCTCCAGCCACATGTGACCAAAGTAAGAAACCACGAGTGGCCCTGAAGTATAACCGCCATGTGCTCTCCCAGACGTTACACATTTATAACAACTTTCTCAAGAACAAATAGATGCTTATCTCTGAATATGGTAGCTAAGAAGTGTACACGTGTAAACTGGAGGAAGTGGAATGTAAGTGAAAGAATGCATGTAGAAACCAGATAACAGTCTACTAGGGATCATCACCCATCAAAGTCAATATTGAAATAAGCAGCTGACACCCACTGGATAAGGGACCATTTGACTATATATATATATATATATATATATATATATATATATATATATATATATATATATAATTTTTATTTTTTTTTTTAAATAATGCATAATATTCAGTAAATACTAAATATGACTGTAATTTTGAGTGAAAATATAACAATGTGTGAACAGTTGGAAAGAAAAAAGAGTTGTATGTTACACTTCGGCAAACACGGACATCTTGTAAGAAAGATGGCTGCTAGTAATGATGGCCATCTATATTACAAGAAGGCCATCTTTTTCGATATGTTCCTAAAGTGAGAACATAGCTTTTCTGTGTTTTAAGTCCACTCTTGGTTTTAGTTGAAAAAACAGACTGACCAAAATACTGACGGAAATACTATGAGTGAACATAGCCATGACCAGACCTTAACAGTAATTCTCATTACAAAGGCTCATCTGTATGATATTGTAAACATACAATCCTTTGTTGCCTGTGAGCGACTTTCTTTTTGAATATGTAATGAATTTTCAATATGAATGTTCAAATATTACATAAGCCACTAATAAAATATCGTTTAAAAAAAAACAAACAAAAAACAAACAAACAGTAATTCTCCATTCACATAATGGGTTTTCATGTGGCTGTGAGAGTGGAATCGGTTTATATTCTGTGCCAAAATGCCAAACTCATTTCTTGCCCAAACCTTGTCCCATTATTTTCAAGGGAATATATGCCATATTTTATACATAGCAAATTTCTTTCGATGCAGACTTCTAAATCCATGTAGGTAAAAAAAATATAGCTTATTGGCTAATTTCACACTGCTGGATTTTGCGGCCATCAGGATTTTGCGGCCATCATTGCCAACGACCATCAAAAAGCCGTCCGATATTTGCAGATGATCATTATCATTATAGCCGTCATCTGCAAATATCGGACATCTTTTTGATGTCTGTTGGCAATGATGGCCGCAAAATCCCGTACTGTGAAGTTAGCCATTGACTTTTACTGTATCTAGAAATGGTATTACGTATCCAGAACACAGGTTACGAGGGTTTACCACGTACTCTGTGTGCACAGAGCTTTGGGATGGTTGACACTATTGTAATCACATTGTAGCATAAGAGGAAACTTTTGTGTTGCAAATGTGTATGAGACCTGTGAAATTGCTTGTGAAGTGGTGGAGGTACTCTACAAATAATAAAATCACCAAACAAAAATTAACAAGCAATGAGAACAAAATAAATTTTCCCGACTATAAGAGCTTACAATCAGATTCATTTTATTTGGCATCAATGTGTAACAAATGTCCTTCTCCTTCTGTGAGCTAGGCACAGACGAGTTCATTTTGCTTATATTGCCACACCTTTTCCTACTAAGGCAGTTTCTACAACTGTTCTACAGTCATAAATACCTCTCCTCTACTTCAGACTTCCTCTTCTTCCTATGCTTTGGATAAAATGAGTACACGGTTATGTTCACACAATGTAATTTTTCGGCAAAATAACGACCGTTGTTTGACAATGACGGCCGTAAGTAATGATCATGAACATTATTGACAGCTGTCATTATTTTAAAACAACGTCCGTTATTGTGTATAAAAAGATGTTATGTGAACATAGCCAAAAAGAAGTTTTGTAAAGGGCCTTTGACACATGACGATTAACGGCTAGGAGTGTTGCTAGAAATGCTCCTGATAATTGGCCCGTGTAAAAGTGACAGCAATCAGCGAACAAGTAGGAAAATGTCCGATCCTCGGCTGATCGCATTTTTTCGATTCCAGTAGAATTTATTGCAATCGGTCTTACATCTTCCTGTGTGAACTGGGGATGTGAGGCCGATAGCAAAGGGGAACTGGCAGTATGGCTATACATATATTCGTGTCATCATTTTCCAGATCACCAGCAGTGCATCCCGCGCTGCTGTGTGATCCGGCATTCGGTTCTCCCATCCTGCTCTCTCTTCAGGATGCCGTCTCCTCCAAAATGATTGACAGCTGGAGGAAAGCAGGATGGTAGAACCGAATGGGACAGCAGGACGGGAGAACTGGAAAGTGGGATGCCAGATCAAACTGATGGTATGTAGGCACTGCTGGAAACTGGTGACAGCACGGATATATGCATATCTGTGCTGTCAGTGTCCATAGTCGCATGAACGATACAAGGATTGTTAGGGCAGCTCGGCGGCTCAATTTGTTGTGATGTGTAAAGACATTGTAAACGTCCTCTGATCTTGCTACTCAGCGCTCATTTTCAGCCTTGCACGGCCCCATGTCGGGTCATTAGTTATATGTGAGAAGAGGAAACATAAGGAGTAAGGGATTTACTGTAGATCACGAGTCGAAGGGGCAGTGTTAATAGTGTTACAAGATAAAGGAGGTTCTAAATTATTCACTATGTAGTTACAGTTAACATGCCTGACACCGGTATCTAGTATATACATTGCTGACCAATATCTGGTAAATAGCCATCTGCATTGCAAGATCATGTTGCTAATAAAGGCTGCAGGCTTGTAAAATGCACTTAGGTGGACTAGCTCTTACTATGGAAAATTGGTCACGAAGTAGTGAACCACAAAGGATCAGCAGGACTGAAGAGACCCCATTGATGGGAGAGCACAGGTAAGCATCCAAGACGAAGGTACAGTAGTGTACAAAGGCTGTCACATAGGCATAACTCCGTTGAGTATTTATTAGAACAAGCAACGCGTTTCGGCCCGTATGATAAGTCACGGGCCTTTCTCAAGCAAATGGAAAATTGGTAAAATAGTTGCAGTCCTTATCAGGTACTGCCCACGGACAAGTGTAGTGCTGTTTCTTGAAAAAAACACAGTGCTATTGCCAACAATATGCTTAGTGTAGATTTACCAACCACATTTGCTGGGAGTTTGTTCCAAGCATCTACTACTCTTTTAGTGAAACAATTCTATAACATTGCTGCTGATCTTTCCCCCTACTAACCTTATGAAGTGCCCTCTTGATTGTGCTTCCCTTCTAAACCTTATCTAACTCTTTTAAATTTATAGTGGTTTTTAACATGTCCCTCCTCAACCTTTGGGTTATTATTCGCATCATGTTTTTTTAAGCCTTTTGACTCTACGAGCAATGTGGGAGGGAGAAGGCTTGCATGCTGTGGCTTAGCACCTCCTAGATACTTAAAGTGGTGCTTTGGTGAAGATTTTTTCTTTCAAATCAACAGGTGTCAGAAAGTTCTATAGATTAGGAATTAACTTTTATTTAAAAGATCTCAAGCCTGCAGGAGATGGAGTATTTTTTTCCAGTCTGACACAGTACTTTAAGCTGCCACCTCTGTCCGTGACAGGAACTGACAAGAGCAGAAATTGTTTTCTATAGGGATTTGCTACTGCTCTGAACAGTTCCTGACATGGACAGAGGTGGCAGCAGTAAGCACTGTGTCAGGCTGGAAAGAACACTACACTTCCTGCAGGACATACAGCAGCTGATAAGTAATGGGGAAATTGAGATTTTTAAATAAAAGTTCTCTTTTAAGCTGGAAAATACATCACAGGCATTTGATACTACCCAGGTATGGTTTGCTTTCTCTTCTCATCAGCTATCCTACAATATATCCATCCCATAGTAGGATGTAGGGCTGACAGATTCCCTTTAACTTTGTCTAATTGACCTATAACTGTATTATTCTGTGCAATAAAGTATCAGTTTTTAATAATTTATTGTAGGTGTGCACATGTTTATATAACATTTTGAATATTATCTATATCTTGATTTCTGGCTTCAATAAACCTTATGAGAGAAAATGTGGAATCTATTATATTTGGAGATGAGCAAAACTGAGTCTAATGAACCGAGATTTTTTATGAACTTTGTACTTTGTTACGAACTTGCTTTGTGCAACATTTGTAATGAATTTTTAAAGATGGCGGCCACACGCACACAAAAAAGGGTATGCTCACCTGTCTGCACTCATCTGGTCTCCTCCTATGGGTCTCCAGTGACTCCAGCTGCCTCCAGCCCTCTTAGCCAATCACTGACTAAGACAGGTCAGCACCGTGGCCAGTGATTGGCTAAGCGGGCTGTCACTCTCGTCTCGGCAAATGACAGTTCACTCAGCCAATCACTGGCCGTGTCACTGTTCTGTCTGAGTCAGTGATTGGCTGAGCAGGCTGGAGGCGACTGCGGGGGGTACCAGGGCCCTGTGAAGGACGACACCAGGGAAGCATGGACAGGTAAAAATAGATGAGCGAACTTGCTGAACCGTAATGCGGATTGTCTAAGGTTCAGTTGGAACGAACCCAAACTTTGCTTCAAATTTTGGAGAACCTGCCAATTAAACTTTTGAAAAGTTTGCTTATCTCCAATAATAAGAGACGCATAAGCAAGTATTCAAAAGAAAAGTAAATAAAAAAAACTATAAAATGAAGAGGGTTTTTTAACCTACAATGAAATTCTCTTTAGCTTTGCAACTTAATAACACAACTATGAACATAAGTAATTATACAGAAGGAAATCTTCTAGTTTCTAGAGCTTATAAACAGATTTGAACATCTTATCAAAGATGTTTCTCCAACAGCCGGTCTATCTCAATAAATTACAACTCTGCAAATTCTATTGCTATTATTGTATATTTCTAGAAACCACCCTCCCCTTAATTAAATAATAAATAAATAATAAATAAAGGTACTTCTATTATACTCATTTCCAGAACAGGTTCAAAATCCACCATAATGGTGATACCAAAATCTTATTTAATTTGTAACTGTTATTTGAGGGTGGCTTAACACACAGCTTTTTTGAGACGTTTTTCTGGCCTCCAAAAATACCAAAGTATGTAAGGCATTTTATAAAATTCCATTGACTTTCAGCTAAAAGTTTTCGCTAAAATTTAAGCCTGTGTGAGACCAGTCTAAAACATCTTTGCAGAAATCAATAGTACAAGCGAATTTAAAAAAAACTCCTTCCTTCTGTTCTTACAGGACTGTTTTCCCACCTTCCCCTCACTTATCTTTTCATTTTCAAGAAAAAGCGTCAACATTACAGAAAAGCAAAGTGAAGACGAGATTACAATGCCCCATTATATTCCATGGAGGGGGAGGGGTCAAATGGGATGAGCGAGCAGGAACAGGAGACAAACAGCCTGTGCAATGTGCAGACTTTGTGGCCAGAGAAAACACTGGGTTTACATGTTGCAATGCTCATGGTCTGGGAACTTCTGAAGGTTTGCTACAGTGAGGTAGGATTGCCAGATGTTGTTTTTTATGTTTTTAGTGACTATATAGTGTATAGGAGTCAGCACAGAGGCTACTCTGCATTCACACTGCAGCTGACCATAGGTAAAGCCAACACAGTGATGGAGTTTGCAGGGTGCTAACCAAGGTGAAAAAAGGCATAAGCTAGTGACAGACTGATACACGTTAAGGCTAATCCACTGAAATACTCACAGTCATGGCAATAAACTGAATGGTAAATAAATACAGATTTGCCAAAAGTGGTTAAAAAAAGATTTGTTGAGTGAGTAGGTTATGGGTACTGGCAAAAAAGTCATTGTTTCATGACAGTAAAGGTCAAGTGGAGAGGTGATGGTGGAATACCTCAGAAGTGACATGTAAATAGATGAAGTGTGAGCGTCTGTTGATGAGAGAGTTGTTGCATTGGCAGTTGACTAAGTAAACAAAGTCTAGAAATGCATAGCATAACATACAAATCAAATAGATTGTAGAAAAGGAGCGCTATCCATTGAGAAGTTAACCCCTTAGGCCACCATGGCATACCAGTACATCATGGGGCTTTTAGGGGTGTATGGAGTGGGTTCGTTGGTTCTGCCTGCTTCATACTGGCTCTGTGTTACATTCTCCTGCATCCTGCATGGAGCAATTGTTCTGTATGGGCTCATAGTTTCTTACATGCCTCTGTCAAAATAAGCAAATATTATGTGCTAGGCTGTGTTCATATATTTAAAATACACGCCAACGCGTTTCGGGAAGGTCTCCCTTAATCATGGCAATGATTAAGGGAGACCTTCCCGAAACGTGTCGGCTTGTATTTAAAATTTTTGTATGCATTTTATGGACACCCAATAAATTTTTGAACTTTATTTGGAGCTGTGGATTTCCTCTTTCTATGATTGCCCAGCTGGTGGTGTAGCCCAGCCTTTGACACGTA
Organism: Dendropsophus ebraccatus; assembly: GCF_027789765.1. Taxonomy (NCBI): domain Eukaryota; kingdom Metazoa; phylum Chordata; class Amphibia; order Anura; family Hylidae; genus Dendropsophus; species Dendropsophus ebraccatus. The sequence continues at coordinate 111,603,338 of NC_091460.1, forward strand.
CTCCAGTTCTACATTTGGAAACCATTCACTTTACTACGTTATCCTGCACATGGTGAGCTGACCCAGTCTCTACTTTTCTTGTATAAGCATCTGTAAGCAGATGGGTAACTTCTAGAGGTGAGTGAACATCGAACATGCTCAGGTTCGTCTGAATTCGAGTGTGCAACATTTGATGCAGCTCTAAGAAGTCTGGGAAAACATGGATACAGCCTATGGCCTATGGCAGTATCCCTGTTTTCCAGGTCTCTATAGGGCTACATTCAACTTCTTCGGCTGCCGGTAATCAAATGTTGCACACTTGGGGTCGGACACGCTCAAAGTTTGCTCAACTCTTTTTTTTTTTTTTACTTTTTCCTCTCTTTATGCATGTTCTCTGTTGGGATGGGGAGGGGGTGGGGCTGGGAGGAAGGGATTATATAGGGAATATCATGTGATGTAAATAAATTTGCCTCCTTAATGATGAGGAAGAAATGTAACCTGTGAGGTACTTTCAGGGCGCCCGTGGATACAGTATTATATTGGATGTCTGGCGTGTGAATGGGGTTGCGGTGTGGTTGCGCGCTTGCCTGGTTGGGGGGGGGGGGCGGCTTTGGGCGGACCGACCCGCCAACATAGTGGTTGGAAGCAGTTTGGCCCGGCCGTGAGAGGGTCGAGTAAACAGGCTGGAATTTACTCGGATCACTGTTAAGCTATTATTAAAGTTTGGATGAAAAAATATATGAGTTGTACCCGGTCATCTGGTGGGGACTGCAGTCCATAATAGATGGATGGTGGAAGCCTTTGGATTGGACAGGGCAGTTGTCCATAGGATCCGGCGCGCAGGGTCCGTGGATAGCTATACGAGTGAGTTTTTTCCCATCTGTGGCCAGTGTAGCCCTTGACAGGGGCTGGATTGGCAGGATAAGGAGTTGAAGTTGGTTGCGGTTATCTGAGCAAGCTGGATAAGTTGGATTTTGGATATTGTTGACGTTTACAACCGGTACTGTGTAGAGGTGGAGGGGGTTGGCTCTGGTCTTGTCTGCCCATCTCCCCCTGTCCTCGGCGCGGTGGGGGTGTGGCTATGCCGCAACCTGGTGGGTTGAGTGAGTTTAAAGTAAGCATAGGTAGGGTGGTGGGTTAGGTAGGATAGGTGTAGATAATAGAGGGGCGCCCTGCAAGTTTAACCACACGGAGAGAAAGAAAGAAATTTGTAAATGACGAGGAATGTTTTGTCGAGAACAAATAGGAGTAACTGTACCTATAGATTGGGATTGTTGTTCTATGAAGCTTTAATTTGATTGTTGGGATGGGATAGGGGGGGGTCTGGTTATGTTTGTGTTTGGATTATGTAAAATAAAGAAAAAAATTTTAAAAGAAAAAAAAAAAAAAAGTTTGCTCAACTCTAGAAACTTCATATAGAGTTTATCCTAACAAGCAGGAACTATATAAATCCAATTACTTACTGTTCCAGAGAGATTTGTCTGTTGCTGAGGTCTTCTTTTTCTAGATGAGAAACGCTTTTGAGCAAAGCATTTTCAGAAACAGTTCTGGAAAAGAAGAAGTTAGAGATGGGCAGCTGGCTCTCCATCAGGACAAAAGAATAGAAGGAGCTACTAATAATATTGAAGATAAAATCATAAAGTTACACTATTCATTAGAATGCTGCCAACATTTGATAACACCCTTGGTGCTGGCAAATTCTTCAGGACTCGAATGTCTCGAATGTGAATTGTGCATTAGTTACAGTAGTGCTCGGTGAGGGGTACTCTTTGATTTTTCAGGGATTATGAAATAGTTTTAATACCATCAGAAAATTAAACAAAAGCTACACTGTGAGGTTATGTCATAATTATGTTTGAAGGCCAAGAGTAATGTACTGTAAATGATGGCACATCATTGCCTGGGGTGCTGTACTGCCTTGCTCTTCCACTTATGGTTGGGCATGCAATCAAAGTGTTTCACCCATTCAATAGAAATTATACTGTAGTAGTATACAACTAGAGATGAGCAAACCGGCTGAGGTCATAGGTTGTATCCCTGTTTTCCACCGTCCTTATGGAGTAGACAGACAGCGGGATTCAAAAGCTAATGGTTCGGGATGTACAAACCTGAACCTTGGCTGGCTTGCTCATCTTTTTATATAACACTTACATACTGCTATTTTTTGTAAAGGATAACTCTGGCCAAATCTAAAAATCTGTTGCAGGCAGGGGGTAGGGGGAGAACATAATAAAGAAGCTATATTTACCCTGCTGAGAAATGCCCAGCCAGTCAATGAATGGGGAAGTTCACCTCGGCAGTGACTGTCTGGCTCAGCAGGTACTTCCTGCTGGGATGTGACGATGCTCAAAACCGGGATAAACAGGAGCCCGGCAACTGTCAGAGAGCTAGTGAAGCTGCGCTGGCAAGGGGGCGGGTAAGTATAGATTCTTTATTATGTTCCACCCTTCCCCTGCCTGCACCATATTTTTAGATTTGGACAAAGTATCCCTTTAACCCCTTCACGTCAGCAATATGTACATATATGTTCCTGCCCCGTGCAGCAGGAACGTATATACACATTCCTGACAGTGAGGGGCTTTTGATGTGTGCAGGACCGCTGCAGTGTGAGCGGCCCCACACATATTAGTGTGTCCGGCGCCGAGGATAATGACAGGCAGCTGCAATCCCGTAGCTGCCTGCCCTCTAAATCATCCTCTCCAGCAGCCACAGCCCACACAGCTCTGGGAGTTGGGTTGTGACATCACCATTGTATCCAGGAAGTGAAGCCTTCATGCAGTAGTAAGTGCAGGGAAAAAGCACTTTATGTGCATTTCCCGTAATAAGTGTATATTGGTGATTTGTATATCTTTTGGGGGGCAATACAATACTTTAATAAAAATTTTTGCCAGACTTCTCCTTTAATTTGACCCGGACATCTGGGCACCAATGACCTTGGTCATGAAGAAGTTAAAAAAATGATGGGAGCATGGTAATTGTTGGAGCGCTGTATTAGAGCTCACCAATCTAAGATTGATAGCCTTCCAAAAGAATTGGCCATTAACCCCTTAGTGCTGCAGCTAGTTTGGGCTTTCATGACCAAGCTAAATATTCTGACCTGTCTCACTTTATGCAGTTATAGGGCAGTGATGCATTAATGTATGCTAGCCATTCTGAGATTGTTTTTTAGTGACATATTGCACTTTATATTTGGGCCAAAATTTGGTCACCATATTGCGTGTTTTTTGTTAAAACATCAAAGTATCATGAAAAATTTAAAAAAATCATAATGAATTTTTCCTGTTTTAAATATCAAACATACGCTATTCAGCATGCGGTAAAAATAACATAATTATTGTATTCTCTGGGTCACTACGGTTATGTCGATAGCAAATTTGCATAGTTTTTTTTATTATTATTACCACTTTGGCACAATACAAACTATCTTCCTAAAAAAAAGGATAAAAACTATCGCCACATTGCAAGATCCATATCGTTCTTAAGTTTTGTGTGACAGAGCTTGATTTGGGAACATTTTTTGTGGGAAGATGTGTAGTTTTTATTAATACCAAGTATTACATATATATGACATTGTGATCTTTTTTTATTATGTATTTTCGGAAGTGGATTGATAAAATACAGCTATTCTGGTGCTTTTTTTTTGTAAGTTTTCTTTTACAGTGTGTGTTGTGCGATATAATTAATAAAATAGTTTTATAGATTGGGTCATTACGGACGTGGTGATACCAAACATGTATAGGTTTTATGTTTTTTTACGGGGTTTTATGTAATGTTTTATTATGTATAGGAAATTAATGCACTTTTATTATTGGGGGGGGATTTTGGTGTGTGTGTTTGGTGTAAACTTTTTTTTTCACTTTTACACTAGTGTACATTACTGTACACTAGTGTATACTAAGCAGTGATCTTTTCAGCACTGTTACAATACACTGCACTACTACTGTAGTGCAGTGTATTGCCTTTGTCAGCAACGATACTGACAGGCAATCTACACAGCCATACCTCTTGCATGACTGTGTAGAGGCTTTACCCTGGCAATCTTTTGCCATAGCGATGATCGGAGGCCCGGTCCTCACCGCGAGACTTCCGATCAGGTGAGTATAGGACCGCACCTGACCGAAACTCGTTACATGTCACTGTCATGACTTGACCGCGGCATCTAACAGGTTAAAACTACCCAGAGCTGTAAATTACCGCTCTGGGTAGTTGCAGCAGGAGATCAGCTGTCATGCTGACAGTTGATCTCCCCCGGTGATACCATTTATTCTGTCCCTGCCTGAAAAAAGCTAACAGGGACAGAATAAAGCCCAGTAGTGACCGCCGTAAAAAGCCGATATGGTGGTCACTAAGGGGTTAATATCACTGTCCTAAAAAATCCATTTAACCTTTTATGCAGAGCAGTTTTCTTTTCTTCCAAGGATTACAGGATTACAGGATCTTTGCTTTTATTACTTATTGCTCTTGTTAAAGGGCATGTAGCCCGAAACATGTTGATCCTTTGGACTAGGAGTATCTGTTTAATCTTCAAATAAAGTTTGCTTTTATGGGACTGGATATCTGGAGTCGGACATCCTTCTTACCTCGTTATTGCTCTTGTTCAACAGTGACCCCTAAGGCTCCCATACACTTTAGACTATTGCTGGCCGAACCCACTGCTAACGGTGGATTCGGTTACTAATATCTCTTCACTACACTACACTACACTACTAGCTATCCATGTGTCTATTGTGTCAATATCGAAGACACAGTTATTAAAATATTTCATGACTTGTTATCAATTTGTTGTAGGTCCAAGAGATACTAATTCTACTAATAAGGAAAGTCCATCATAAAGACGTGTAGAGACTTACAGGCCATTCCTACTTTATTAGCAATGCTGGGAAAAAAGCAAAATAGCTGTCACACCTCTTGGCCAAAAGGATGTCCCTTCATGTCAAGTCTCACTCTGTGTAGGAATCTTAGAAAATTGACTGGAGATCCATGCCAAGCCAAACAATCTCTCCAAAAGGAAATATTTCCCATCTGCAGACAGCTGTTTTGGGGTTGTTACCCCTCTTCAGTGCAGAGTAGGCTGTAGGCTGGCTAGTGAGAGGCCTATCTACATGGGTCCAATGGATACTAATTCTCCGTCCGTCATAAAGAGGTGTGGAGACCTAGGCTGCATTCAAACATTTCGGGTTTTCTGTGCACATGGACAGATTTATATTGCTTTCCACATTTATATTGATATCCATTGCTTTGGATTGGGCTATTCAGATGTTCAGTGTTTCCACGGATCCACAATCCGTTCTATGGAAAATAGGACATATCATAATTCGGAGCGGAAGCCGGGCACACATTACCCATAGAATTCAATGAGATCCGTGTTTTTCATGGATGTACACGGATGTGACATACATCCATGATCTGTGAAAAACACAGATATAAACTAGTACACTACAATTTTAACCAGTCCGTAAAAAACACAGACACAGAAACAAAATGTATGTAAACATTGACGGTTTTGCATTGATCACGGATGTAGCTAGCGGACTACATCCATGGACCAGGAAAAACACTGAACGTGTAAATGCAGCCTTATACAGTGGACTTGACTTGAAGGGACTCTTTGCCCATGAAGTGTAGAGCTATTTTGCATATCCTTTCTTATTAATTTGTCAAAAAATCCAAAAGTGCCTTATTATGGCTTGGACCCTGTAATGACTTTTGGTTCCAGTAAAATGGTAACTTACTGCAACCTATGTACAATTTCAAATTCTCCTTTTCAGAAAAGTTGCAAGTAAATTATAGGAATTTTTACCATTTTCTTACTAAAAATTGCATCTTTTTGTCCATTTCCCCTGCCCGTCATTTTTGTCTAAAAACCAGAAAAGTGTGTGTGTCCCTTCAATCCTCCCATAATCATCATCTATCATACAAAGTGTCATTTTTGACAGGTTTCGAATTCTAAAAATCAGCCACTTCTAAATGTGGCGGTATGGGAAACGAAAATGTTGATATTTAGGGTTTTTGAAACCTGACAATCTTAGTATATAAGGCCCACGGTGTTTGCAGCAATCATTGACGTTGCATTATCCATGATTTTACCAGTCATTATGTGGCCAAAGGTCTTCAACAGTCCTGGCCTATGAGATCTGAACTAAATTTGCATTGCAATCCTAGAGTTGCTACGATGTGGCACTAAACTGAAAATCCATGGGAACAGAAGAATGTATACTTTCCTAGGGATTCTCAATGTTTTTTTCTATGATATACGTGTCAGCTGCTGCTTAGCACGCAAGACTCTTGGATGGATTAATATTCATGCACAAACATAGACTTAGCACAGTTTCTGTACACAAGCCCAAGGTAAACAGATTGTGACTTTCATAGATGTATTGCACATTCCTCGCTATTATCTAATAGGCACAAAGGTCAATACGATCAGCAAAGCTAATTACACATTACTGGATAATAACACACCTGTCATAAGGTTACATCACAGCAGCATCTTACCATATATGAGAAGAATGTAACCTTGCAGCATACAATATGTAGCTTAAATCATATATATTAGTTGTAAATCATACTTTAATGTTCTCATAACAGTATGCCCAGATATTTCATTATGTGTCATAAAATCATGACTGTCCATCAGTAAATGCTATAGTCACTCATTATAGTTGACAGATGCTTATTATAGGATGCTATGAGGACCCTCCCTATTTAAAGGAAGGTTATTCAGAAAATAAAGCTGAACAGTTTATTTCTGCAGTTTAATATATTGCATTCTGAAATCATCAAAATGTTTTCTGATTTCAAGTAAAAAACAAAACAAAAACGAAAGCAAAATAATAACATAATCACCTACATCACAGAGTCCACCTCAGTGCCCCAGATCGAGGGCTCTCTTGGCTCTCCTGGCTCTGAACACACTGCAGCCAGTTACCAAGGCTATAGCTTGTTAAAATTGTCATAAGTGGATTGGGTGAGATAAGTAGGGTGTATTTTATTATTATACATCCCTAACTATCTGTAGTATATTTGCTATTTTAATTGGAGAACTCATTTCATACAAATTCAAAGCGAAAGTACCACTGGGTACATCGCTTTGTGTTTTTTCTTAAAGGGGTTATCCAGAGCTACAAAAACATAACCACTTTCCCCCTACTGTTGTCTCCGGTTTGGGTGGGGTTTTAAAACTCAGTTCCATTGAAGTAAATGGAGCTTAATTGCAAACTGCACATGAACTGGAGACAACAGTAGGGGGAAAAGTGGCCATGTTTTTGTAGCACTGGATAACCCCTTTAAGAGACTGGCGTCGGCATGGGGATCAATGGAGCCGCGTCACAGAGGGGAGATCGTCACACTAGGGGCTGGTGGGCCAGCCCCCAGTTCATCATACTGGACCAATGCTTGGTGCGGGTCTGAGTGTTCAAACTGTGACTGATTGTGAGAAAGAGCCGCAGTCTTCTTCCGGCTATGTGTCATGTGATGAGTCGGACTCATAGACGGACATTTATTAAGTCTGACGTTTTCTGAACCTGCCTTAAAAATGTCCCCGCATCGCCAACACTACGGAGATTTATGTAGAGGCACTATGCCTCTACATAAATCCTGTGTGCATCAGTGTGTGCGCCGAGGAAGCCTACGCCAGTTTAGAATCTGCGCCCTCTGTTCCCCCCCCTCCACACCCCCATGCAGACCGGGCAGAAAATGGCCAGATGCGAATATGTTTTCGCAAAACGGCCATTTGCGAATAAATTTATTTGCATCTGGCCTTTTCCGCCAAATAATACACCATTTTGCCTTGATAAATGTCCCCCATAATGTAAATATGTGAGGCTGTCTCTTTTCGCTAACACAGGGCGGTGAGTGCTGTCACCAACGGTCAGGGTCTGAACACTCAGGACATGACAAAAGTTTTTTTTCACTTTAAAGGAATTTAATTCTCAGTAATTTTGTGATATTATTTTACAAGCAGAAGTGGTTGTGAAGGAAGCGGCTGCAGGGAAATCAAATTCTCCATGGATGTGAACACTAACAATAATGCTATGCTTATTTCAATGAATCATTGATACAACGTCTGGTGAGGGACTTACCACCAAGAACTACTACTAGGACATTGGCTAATCCTTAGAATGGGAATCTAAGCATGATCACATTGAGAAGTTTGAATGGACAGGTATGTGAGCATGTTCACTGCCACTCTATGCAACAATACAAGTACTGCCGAACCGTTTCTCACTGGGGTCCATATCCTAGTGATTATTAGGGTCTCAGTGGATAGCTGAGTCAATCACTAACCCCTTACCATAATGCTAATTAATAATAAGAAAGGTAAAAATATGTAAAAAGTATATCCACACTACTATTATATAAGTGCTGTTGCATCATTATAGTATACTCTACATGGGTTAGCTGTATACCATTGTTGGTGAATATAAGACATACTGTATGACATGAAGACACATGTGCATTCTGATATTACCTATATGGCATTTATGTCATTAGAAAGGAAAAAATATGTAAAAGGTATATCCACATTACTATTATATTAGTGCTGTTACATCATTATATTATACTCTACATGGGTGAGATGTATTACCATTGTTGGTGGAGATAAGACATACAGCATGACATAAAGAAAGATGTGCATTCTGATATTATCTATATGGCATTTATGTCAAATTAATTTAAAGGGCAGTTCCATCAAATGGGTGTGTTGCCATATGCCTTATAAATAGTTGGGCCTGATATTAATCATCTGCATTCCATTGTATGGAACGCCGTTATCTCACATGACTACGACTCTGTGGCCTGATTACTAAAATTACATTTAGAGACTCTTCTTCAAATTCACAAATCTGTAAGTAGCATGGGCCCGATATAGAACAAACCACAAGATTTATCAAACATGGTGTAAGGAAAACTGGCTCAGTTGCCCCTAGCAACCAATCAGATTCCACCTTTCATTCCTCACAGACTCTTTGGAAAATGAAAGGTGGAATCTAAATGGTTGCTAGGGGCAACTAAGACAGTTTCACTTCACACCATGTTTGATAAATCTCCCCCAAGATGTACAAAGCCCAAAAATGTAAGTGTAATCTATAGTCGAAACAGGAAACTCTTGTGCCCCATTTGAACATTTTTTTTTTTACGTTTTACTTATATTAATGCTTTCTTCTTATGTGGCAGACCTGAGGTTCCAGGGCCCAAATGTGACTATGACCACTGCACCCCCTATAGCTATGCGGTCAGTCTAGTCTCTTTTCCCATTTATATAATAGCAATAGGAATGTTTTTTTATCTACGCTAAGCTGATAATTGGAGATTTACTTTTGTGTTGTCACCTACTCAAATTAGCGTGGAAATGTGATATAGGCATTCAGGCATTTTATTGTGGGAGTAAAATATACAACTGTCAGTATACATATGAGTATACATCCTCACCTGTCAAATGGGGAACTCACAAGAAAAAAAATCTTTTTAAATAAACTGGTATCAGAACGCTATATACTGTAGATTTGTAATTTACTTCTATTTAAAAGTCCACTACTTCAGCTGCTGTACGTCCTGCAGGAAATGTTTGTTTTTTTCTTTCCAGTCTGACACAGTACTTTCTGCTACCACCTCTGTCTGTGACAGGAACTGTAAATAAAATGGCCGTCATTTTGATAGTGTGTGAACATAGCCTAAAACCCCATTCTTTAACTTGAAGTAATGTTCACACATAGCATTGAATTAGTGTTTAATTAAATGCTAATTAAACACTATGTGTGAACATAGCCTGAGAGCTTGAAGGGGTACTCTGGAAAAAAAAAACACTTTTCCCCTATCCACAGGAGATCTGACCCCTGAACCCTCCGGCAATCTCCGTATCAGACCCCGCTGACTCTGTTGTGAATAGAGCCCTAAGTCAGCATGTGACTCGTGACTCTATTCATTCCTATGGAGCAAGAGAAAGAACCAAATACAGCGCTCTTCCACCATACTCAGCTCTTTCCGTCGATCCATAGAAATGAATAGGGAGCTGACCCGGGGGTCTATTCATTACAAAGGGGGTTCAGGGGTGACCCCCTCCTCCCCCCACAATCTCCTTCTTTTCCCCTATCCTGTGGATAGGGGAAAAGTGAATTTTTCCCAGAATAGTTTTCCCTTTAATAGTTTAATAAATAGCACATAAATTACCTATTTAGTATTTGGGCCCTAATATTTCTATACCTATATAACTATACCTTTGATGGGAAGGAGAGGATGGAAATTTCTCATCAGTAGCCAGTTTAAGTACTCATCAAGGGTTTTTCACAGAAAAAGGATACAAAGAAATCAATACAACATCTGCTTTTGAACTTTTTATTATCTAAAATATATAAGTATATATCAAGTATATGTACTAGACACACTTGAAAAGTTCAAAGTAGCAGCCACCAAACTAAGAGTACGCAGGTTTTTCAAAAAGCAAACATTTTACTTAAAAAGCATAATTGCAGCTCTTCCTATGAACTACCGGAATAGGTGAACCTATGCCTCTAAGTGGCGTGCTATGTGCTCAATAGCCTTCTTTATTACTTTTATATGACATCGGAGATATGCCTGAGTACAATTCTTTTACAGCAATAACCACAAATTTTGTATGGTCAAATATAGTGAATTTTACTAAGCTAAATGGGTGTAAAACCATAAAACTACTAACTTCAGGAACAAAGGTGTTTGCAATACCTTGGAAGACTACATCTTAAATGGATTTTCTATGCCAGTAAACCTACAGTACAGCTGCAAGTACTGCGAATGGACTTCTACCCTCTTTGAAGGGGTTAGCCAGTGAAAATCATTTTCTTTGAAATCAACTGATATCAGAAAGTTATATAGAATTGTAATTTACTTCTGTTAAAAAATCTCAAGTTTTCCCATACTTAACAGCTGATGTATGTCAGGCAGGAAATCTTTTATTTTCAGTCTGACACAGTGCTCTCTGCTGACATCCCTGGCCGAGACAGGAACTCTGTCTCGATTTTCTATGAATCCCCACAGAAAACCTCTCCTGCACTGGACAGTTCCTGTCTCCGCCAGAGATGTCAGCAGAGAGCACTGTGTCAGACTGAAAATAAAATAACATTTCCTGCAGGACATATAGGAGCTAATAAGTATGGGAAGACTTGAGATTTTTTAATAGAAGTAAATTACAAATCTATTTAACTTTCTGATAACAGTTGATTTGAAAGAAAAAGATTTTCGCTGGATAACCCCTTTAATGCCCGCATTTATTAAAGCAGCTTTTTTACTCTATGCAACTTCTCTAGTATGTGTTCACTTTGCACTATATGTACTGTATGAATGTCCTGTATGTCCAGCGTATTGGTTCACCACACAATTTTAAGGTACCATTACCCTGTACCCCATAAAAACAGTTCATCTGTGGGTCGTATCAAGCATCAGTTTAGGTGGCTATATTTCTTAATTAGTCTTTATGAGAAAGGAGTGAAACAACATAGAAAGGTATTTGGTACAATTAGTGAGTGATGCAGCACAAAGACATAAAGTGACATGGTGCATGCCCTGAACTGCATCTCACCCTAGCAAAAAGGTGGTGACCCCACAGACTGTAGACTGGGGTCAATGGCAGGCCATCAAGAGGAAAAGTCCAGAGTAGTGTGATACAGATGTCATGACCTGCCTTAACTGTGGCTAAGTAATGTAATGTACTGTTCACTATTATAACAAATTTGAAAGTTGAAAATAGAACTTTTTGTGGACGCCACCTAGTAGATACTTTTGATATTGTTGTGATGCTTAGAAATAGTAGTTCAGCTCTTATTTGAAGTCCCTATTAGATTGTCATAGGTTATTCTACTGTGTTGAGACACTTTTATGCTTTCCTTTGTATGCCTCCATTGGATGCTTTAGCTTCCTATTATATGTCTTGTTTGATGATGTCTATTCACCTTCCATTTTATGTTTATTTTATGTTTTTGTATTTGAAAATACTGGTACAGCTGGTATATATAATCCTGCAATAATGACTGATATGAATCAAATTACTAATATGAATAAAGATTTTTTTTTAATTCTTTCAAATCAATTGGTGGCAGAAAGTTCCAGAAATTAGTAACTTACTTTTATTAAAGAATCTAATGTCTTCCAGTGCTTATCAGCTGCTGTATGCCCTACAGGAAGTGGTGTATTTTTTCCAGACTGGAAAGCAGGAGAGGTTTTCTATGAGGATTTGCTACTGATCTGGACAGTTCCTGACATGGACAGAGGTGGCAGCAGAGAGCACTATGTCAGACTGGAGAGAACATACCACTTCCTGTGGGAAATAAAGCAGCTGATAAGCACTGGAAGACTTGAGTTTTTTTTTTTTTAAATGTAAATTATAAATCCCTGGCACTTTCTGACACCAGCTGATTTTTGTGGTGGACAGCCCCTTTAACAGAATAGGGTACTACAGTGGAAAAAAAATCGTTTTTAAATCAGGTAATGTCAAAGTTTATACAGATTTGTCAATTCCTAAATTACTAATCCTCCTCAATCTTGTGTCACCCCCAGTGCTCCTAGTCTGTAAGCTCTTGTGAGCATTTCTCTGTCTCTTTGTATCTTTATTTATTTCAATTATTCATGTAATGTCCAGAGCAGCAGAGGTTTTCTATGGGGATTTGCTACTGATCTGGACAGTTCCTGACATGGACAGAGGTGGCAGCAGAGAGCACTGTGTCAAACTTTAAATAATACACCACTTCCTGCAGGGCATGCAGCAGCTGATAAGTACTAAAATACTTTTTATATAGAATTTTTAAATAGAAGTAATTTACAAATCTTTCTGACAACAGTTGATTTAAAAACAGCTATTTTCACTGGAGTACCCCTTTATGCAATGAGTTAAAGTAACATATCCCCTGTTCAAAGGATAGGTGATAAGTATGAAATTGCAGGGGATCTGAGAGTTGGGAAACCCTCTCAATCTCCAGAACAGAGTCTTGAGTCGCTGTAAATCAGGGTCAAAAGGGTAAAGCATTCAGGGAAGCACTTCTGCCTTTTTAAGAAGTAATCTCGGCAACCAGACCATGTCACTATAATATTTCAGAGAGAAAGCTACCTTTTAATGTCTTTCCCAGGCCCCATGCACATATTCCCAAACAGAGGTACCCCATGAGGCACACAGAGAACACAAATTGTATCATGCTTCATTACATGCTGTATTGCTAAGGTATTCCACACTATAAGCAAGGAGCAATACTTTTAAGGTAGAAGCATTGTACAAAGTGACAATATCATTTAGTGGGGATCATAGAGGGGTGTTTTGCTATAAAGTACCTATGCATATGGTACGGCTATATATTTATTATTAATATATATATATTTTTAAAGCACCCTTGATTCCAGAGTGCTATAGAAGCAATAGGGGGTGGCAAACAGACCATTCCCATGAAGGCATACAATCCATAAAGTTAACAGGAAGAAGACAGTAGGTAAGGAGTCTTGGAGTCGGTTGTGAGACGTACGAACAAGGGATAAGTACTAAAGGAGGTCATTAGAGGATGGGAGTTTGTGTGAGGGAAGTTAGGGGGATATCAGTTTAGAGATATACGGCAGGGACATGCCTTGTATGTCATGGTCAACAAGGCCATCCTTGCCATGGATGGCCTTGTATGTCCTGGTCAACAATTTAAAATGAATCGTTGGGCAATTGGGAGCCAGTGAAGGGATTGGTGGGGGGAGGCAGAGCGAGGGAAGAGGTGGATTATTCTGGCAGCAGAGTTAAGGATAGACTGGAGAGGAGCAAGGGTGTGAGATGGAAGGCTTGAGAGAAGGATATCCAAGTGGGAGATAATGACAGCATGTACCAGCAGTTTTGTTGAGTCAGGGTTGACTCAAGAGCGGATTCAGGAAATGTTTTTGAGGTGAAGGTGGCAGGAGGTGGTCCTGGTTTAAATGTGCAGTTTAAGAGACTGAGTAAAGTCAAAGGTGACCCCAAGACAGTGGACTTGTGGGAACGGGGGACAACGCACAGCCGTTGATTGTGATTGACGGTTTAGATGGCGGAGTGGAGCGGGATAGGGGAAAGTTGATTATTTCTGGTTTACCTATGTTGAGTTTTAGAAAGCAGGAGAAGACGACACTCTGGGATCCTGGCTAGCAGACAGTTGACATCCGGACCAGAGAGGTAGATTTGAGTGTCATTGGCATAGAGGTGGTACTTGAAGCCATCTATGATGTGTCACAGACCAAAAGTATAGATGGAGAAGAGGTGCTAGGACAGAGTCTTGGGGGACACCAACAGTGAGGGGCCAAGGAGATGGCGTGGGAGTTGAAGACACTAAAACTCTGGTTGGAGAGGTAAGAGGTGATCCAGGAGAGGGCCAAGCTACTTACACCAAGGAATAAAAATGTTTATAGAAGGAGAGAATGGTCAATGGTCATTTTTTGTTTTCTTGAAGCTTTTGTAAAGGCTTTTGTATTATCCCTTTGAACAATACTTAAATCTTGTCTCTATTACTGACCTTGCTTCTCATGGTATCTTATCTGGTACTTGAAATACTTTAAAGCTCTGACTTGCTTTTTTTTTTTTTTTTTTACCACACTTTGTCTATCCCTTTGGAATGACTGCCTGATACCCAGAGGTGAAGCTAGTTTTTACTGCACCCAAGGCAAAGATTCTGTTTAGTGCACCCCACCTTCTGGACACCACACACATTCACACACATCTCTGCATTGAGAGACGCAACTGCACACTGGACTGTAGGCCACTATAAGACACCTGCTGAGTATCATGGATCTACTTCCTATTGCTGAGAGGCCTACATGAGTGGCCTGAGCAACTCTTCTGCCCAGTGAGCATCTGCATCTCTTTGCGCCCAGTGTCAGATCAGACAGGACAGTACTGTATGCAACCTTGTCTTTTTTTCAACCTTCATAACCCATGGAACATGGAAAATGTTGGGGAGTTATAAATTTATAGATGCTAGTCTGTAGCATAGGGCAGAGACTGAGAAGCACGCCAGCCTGGCCCAACATTTACATTTACACCATGATATCAGTGACTCATAGGTGACCTCTTCTGTGGAGTTTTTAATTTTCTTATACATCTGATCTAGACCACCATGACCTCTCCCAGGCATCTTCAGCGTTTAAGTGTAAGAGATAGGAGCAGCTTCTGCCACAGAGAGGCTCAATCAGCAGAGCGCCTATAACATTGATCAATGATATGCCTATGGTATAGCAATGATCAGTGTATGCAATCTAATGATTGTATGTAAAAGTCCCCCAGGGGGACTTTAAATGTGTAAAAAGAAAAAGTAAAAATGTTTAAAAAAAACAAAAACAAAGCCCCTTCCCCAATGAAGTTTAAAATCACCCCCCATCCCATTATATAAATAAAACATATAAAAATAATTAACCAAATAAACATATTGGGGGGGATTTATCAAAGGGTGTAAAATTTAGACTGGTGCAAACTGCCCACAGCAACCAATCACAGCTCAGCTTTCCTTTCAGCACTGCCTAAAGCTGAGCTGTGATTGGCTGCTGTGGATAGTTTGCACCAGTCTAAATTTTACACCCTTTGATAAATCTCCCCCATTATGCGTAATTGCGTAATTGGCTGATCTATTAAAATATAACAATTGTCATCGCGGACAGCGAACGGTGGAAACGAAAAGAGGGAAAAAAAAGTGCCAGGATTGCCAATTTTTTTGTTACATTATACATAAAAAAAATAATAAAAAGTGATCAAAACATCTAATCTACACAAATATGGTATAAATAAAAACTAAAGATCAAGGCGCAAAAAATTACACCACTTACAGCCCCATAGGTGAAAAACTAAAACCGTTATAAGAGTCTTAATAGGCCCATTTTACTAAAAATTAATTGCAAAAAAAAAAGGATTTCATAAAAAAAAATATATAAACCTACATATGGTTGTGTTCATACTCACCTATAGAATAATGGTATCATATCACTTTTACCATATAGTGAATTACGTAGACACAGGAACCCCCCAAAAGTTACCATATTGCATTCTTTTTTACAATTTCACCAATTAATATTTTTATAATGGAGGTTTCACAGCTTGAAAAAGCGGGTGGATCCAGCACTTGTCGGGTGAGAAAGATAAACTGTTAAAAAATATATCTTTATTCCATAATCAGGTTAAAAGTAGGACCCATATAGAAGGGTGCTAGCGGTGAGACGACGCGTTTTGCGCATGCACGCTTAATCATGCGCGAAACGCGTCGTCTCACCGCTAGCACCCTTCTATATGGGTCCTACTTTTAACCTGATTATGGAATAAAGATATATTTTTTAACAGTTTATCTTTCTCACCCGACAAGTGCTGGATCCACCCGCTTTTTCGAGCTGTGAAACCTCCATTACCTAAAGTAGGGGTCCCCAAACTACAGCCCGCGGGCCGCATGTGGCCACCTGATGCTTTTTATCCGGCCCCCGCCGCACTTCCGCAAGGGGCACCTCTTTCATTGATGGTCAGTGAGAGGAGCGAATTGATACTGCTCCAGCGCTGACAGCAGGTATCCTCCCCATAGGCGGATTATAATGAGAGCCAGGTTGCCCCCATTATAACGCCACTGCATACACCAGGGGCTCCAACACCTAATGTGTGCTGGTAGCAGCCCGACCTCCCCTCCCCCTTTTCCCCCAACGGCAGCAGTGCCCTGCGTACAGACCAGCTGTGTATCTGAGCGGGCACCATGTTGTGCAGGAGACACATCCTCTGCCGCACTCCACCGCTCCTGTATCTGTGAGAGGACACTTCCCTCCCCTGCCGAGACACTTGGAGGACGGCTCTTACCTCAGCCCTGCTCCTGGCTGCCTGCCAACTACAGCTGACAGCATTGCAGACATACAGAGGAGGCCAGGGGAAGCACAGCCAGAGCCACAACAGAAGATCCAGTGCAGGGATTCATTAACCCCTCCAGGTACAGCAGCAGCAAAGCTGACAGGAGTTAACCCCAAAGCGACCACATGGGAATAGCAGCTGACCTCTCCTGCAGCCCTTCTCCCCCAGCAGGCAGGAACACAAGAGAGAAACCATAGGTGCCCATTACAGGGCTCAGCTTATACTCCTGGTTACTCTGATCTTCCCTGCTGCCCCAGCACCTGCAATCAGAGACCCACACAGAGGAAAGGCAGAGGCTGCTTCCAAAGATCCCATTACAGGTGCTTCACACCCCACCAAATGTAAAGGTGCTGAGGTTTGGTTTGTCCTCACAGAGCAGAGTGTGTCATGTAGTAGGAGCCATTATACCAGGAGTCTTCCAGAGTGGCCCTGAATTTCCCAATACACCAACTTAGTGTTGTTAAAATTAGATATTTATTAACAAAACACACATAAAGGCTGTGCAGTCCCTCCAGTATATCATAGTCTCAAAAACCAGCAGTAGTTTTGGCCATATACACAGTACGGACGCTGTCATTGGCCACATGCGGCTTTATATCCTGCCTAACCTGGCTGCAGACTGATGCAGATCATTTTCACTGTATGGCTCCGTTCACAAGGAGTAAAACTGGCAAAAACCCGCCAGCCTCCATGTCATACTAGGCGTGCGTCCTCTCTCCGCGCTGAAGATTTGACAAGTCCATTCTTCAGCGTGGAGAGAGGAGGCATGCAAGACTTCCAGTATAACACGGAGGCTAACGTATGACACGGAGGCTAACGGGATTCCGCCAGTTTTACTCTGTGTGAACGGAGCCTATGGGCCCATTTACACAACTTTTAAATGTGTGTTTTGTTAATGAATATATAATAATGCATCCAGTTTAAAAAAAAAGTAGGTGTATTGGGAAATTTAGGGTCCTTTTTGGGCCACTCTTCAGTGGCTGTTGGAAAAATTTGTTATTAACCCTCCAATTGCTGGTCCGCTCTTTTGCCTCTCCCTTTTGCAGAGTCAGCACTGGTAGGTGATATGGAGCAGTGATCGATAGCACAACTATCCCGCACGGGGAGCATGGAGTTATCAGGGTGTGAAGGGGGAGTAAGGGGGCTGGTTCAGGGGGAGTGGGGGCTGGGTGCGGGGTGTAAAGAAAGAGGGATGCTTTTACCTTTTTTGGGGGGAGGGGGGGGTTGTGGCATTTTGCATTGGCATTTGATTATAGTTTTTTTTTTCTAGTCCGGCCCTCCGACGATCTTAGGGACAGTGAACTGGCCCCCTGTGTAAAAAGTTTGGGGACCCCTGACCTAAAGGGTTGGCAACCCGGGATCCGTGCACTCTACATCTACAAACCTTGGCTCAAAACAGGTGAGCTGACACCTACATTTTATGTATTCATGCAATTATATTTTTATAAATAATATTTTGGGGTAATAATAATAATAATAATAATAATAATAATTATTATTATTATTATTATTATTATTTTTATTTAAATAGCACCAACAGATTCCGCAGCACTTTACAATTCTGGGGGTACATACATAGACAAAAAATAGACATTACAGAGATATACATATAATTTTCCATACATGAGGTCCCTGCTCGCATGCATGAGCTTACAGACTATCAGGAGGGGGTTTGAGACAAAATGGCAGAGGGGCAAAGCGCATCATTGTTCTTATGGTCCGGCCATCTTTATAAATAAGGCAGTGCAGGTAAGGGTGGGTGAACCTGTCATCAGCCAATGCCTGCATGCACAGGTCTAAGTGCTTAAATGCTTGGCATGTGTGTATGTATGTTCGTGTGTGTGTGTGTGCGCGTGGTGGAGGTGTGGAGGTGTGTGTGTCTGTGTGTCTGTGTGTGTGTGGGGGGGGGAGGTTGAGGGTAGCAGTAAAAATTAGGGAACCTGGTAAGCCTGCTTGAACAGATGTGTTTTGAGGGCATGTTTGAAGCTTTGTGTATTGGAGGTGAGTCTGACAGTCTTGGGTAATGGATTCCATAGAACTGGTGCAGCTCGGGAGAAGTCCTGGAGACGGAAGTGAGAGGTGCGAATTAGGTGGTTGTTAGTCTTAAGTCATTAGAGGAGCGTTAGGCACGGGTAGGATGGTAGACAGAGATGAGGGAGGAGATATAGGGAGGTGTAGCACTGTGGAGAGCTTTATGAGTGAGCAGGAAGACTTTGTATTGTATCCTGTGTTTAATAGGGAGCCAGTGTAGTGACTGGCACAGGGGGGAGGCATCGGTATAGCGGCTGGACAGGGAGATGAGCCTGGCCGCTGTATTAAGAATGGACTGGAGAGAGGAGAGTTTAGAGGAAGGAAGGCCGATTAGTAGGGAATTGCAGACGGGAATGAATCAAAGCGACTATGAGAGTTTTAGCGGATTCGAAAGTAAGGAAGGGGCGGATTTTAGAGATTTTTTTAGATGCAGATTACAGGAACGTGAAAGAGATTTAATACGAGGAGTGAAGGAGAGACCAGAGTCAAACATAACCCCAAGGCAGTGGGCTTGTTGTGTAGGGGTTATGGTCGCACCACAGACAGAGATGGAAATGTCAAGTAGGGGGCGGTTAGCAGAGGGAGGGAATACAAGAAGCTCAGTCTTAGCAAGGTTTAGTTTTAGGAATAGGGAGGACATAACGTTAGAGACGGCAGACAGACAGTTACTGGTGTTCTGTAGAAGAGCGGGGGTGATATCACGGGAGGAGGTATAGAGCTGGGTATCATCAGCATAGAAATGGTACTGAAAACCAAACTTACTGATGATTTGTCTGATGGGTAAAGTGTAAAGTGAGAAAAAGAGAGGGCCCAGATATATATATATATATATATATATAAAATTATTATTATTATTATTTATTTTTTTCATTTTCTTGCTCAACCAGGAAATATCATTAAAATGACTAATGCCCTCAGGTAGAGGGGTGGGGAGTTTACAATTCCTTGTCACCTCCTTAAACAATGTCCTTCCTTTTTACTATTCCCTTGTCAGATGATATCTGTAATACTTAAAGGTTCCGGCAATTTATTTCTTTAGCTGGAGGCAAATAATTTGACAGAAGCATGAGGTTCTCAGGAAGCTGATAGTAGTCTAAATTACTTGGTAAATGTGATATCTATGGATAGCTAGTGATGATAACAAGGACTTCTTTATTGTGTGGGAACTAGACAGTGGGATCACTAGGCTAGGCAAATGGATTTCTATTTTGAACATACATTCCTATAATTCCAAATACTTTTACTCTGCTATTGTGATCTTCATGGAATTTTCTCACCATATACAGAAAGGACTGTTCTGGAAAAGCTATTCCTATAACTGAGGCGCACCTCAAGTTCAGAGTTTATTTTTCATAATGAAAGCTGGGCGCAATTGAAAACAAAACGCAATATTTCAGTACCCAAGGGGTTTCATTTTTGCACAGTGCATTTTACATTAAAACCAACATTTTGTCTTGAATTTTTATTTTCTACCTATGTAGTTTACCATGTAGAATAAGCAACATTATATTTTAATAGATTGGTCCATTACGCATGTAGCCATACCTTTTAAGTAGGGATGGTCCGAACCGAGTTTGGTTCGGGTTCGAACGAACCCCAACCCTCGGTAATGATTCCAGCTGTCTGCCCGCTCCGTGCAGCGGGAGGATCCAGCGGGAGAACCGCCTGGAAAACTGGGATACATCCATAGCCATAGGCCATAGACAGCGGGAATCTGATGCCGAGCGTTCGGCAGGTTCGGACCATCCCTACTTATAAGCTTACTTTTTTTGCTTTGTAAACTAGGAAAAGGGGATTTAAATTTTTAATGAGGGTTTTTTTTAATACAGGGGCGCCACCTGTCATTGAAGGATTGGAACCCCCGCAGGTTCCGATTGGTTAGTGACAGGTTCCGAACCATGTCATTGTCACTTAAAGAAGTATTCCAGGAGAAATTTACTATTCCCCTATCCACGGCACTGGGGAAAAGTAGGAGACCATGGGGGGTCCAACTTCTGTACCCTCCATATCGAGCCCCCGGCTTCTGTATTATGAATAGAGCTGCAGGTACAGCATGTGACCCGTGGCTCTATTCATTCCTATGGAGCTGACAGAAAGAGCTGAGTACAGTGCTCTTCCGGCGTACTTGGCTCTTTCAATCGCTCCATAGGAAAGAATAAGAGCCGCAGGTCACGTGCCGTACTCGTGGCTCTATTCATAATACAGTAGTCAGGGGCCCGATACGGAGATCGGCATTCATTCCATACATGTCATTGCCTTTTCTGTCTCCTTCCCTCAGTTCTGAGTTTACTGCTTTCTGCTAAAGACACACAAAACTGTATCTGAGCTGTTGTTGAGTCCATCTCTGCTCGCAACCCGCTCCTCCCCTTCCTTCCAAGGTGGCTGATGTAAACAATTCCATATCTGCAACTTTTTAGCAACTTTGTAATGCCGGGAGGGATTGTCACAGTGAGTTCATCAGCAACTTGACCTCTAGATTAAAGGGGTTATCCAGTGCTACAAAAACATGGTCACTTTCTTTCAGAGACAACACGACTCTTGTCTCCAGTTCAGGTGTGGTTTGTAATTAAGCTTCATTCACTTCAGTGGTCATATCCAAAATGCATTGTCCAATGGTAATGTATTGAACAGCGTCAAAATCTATTCAAAATACTTCTTGCTATTTCTAACTTCAAAGGTTTCCCCCACCCAGCATACAGTAAAATAAAGTAAAGGAATATAAGCACAATATTCATTACTGTGGCCAAATGGTTTATTCACCATTTTTCATTATTAAAAGAAAAATCTGCCTTGAGAGGATTTTGCCATGAGATTGTATAGTTCACAAAAGATGTCAGCAAGGACTGCTGACCGCGCTTGGCTGTGAAGCTCTCCACTCAAGCATACCATTAACATTCTTCACATGCCATGGACTACCCTGTTTCTAAGACAATTTTGTGAACATGCTCTCCTTCTTATTTTGTCATCCAGGTGCCTTCCAATATAACAGGGCTCTATTGTTACATCAGATACACAAGGTAAATGCCTCTAATTTCATGCCTGAACTGTTGTTGGTCTAAAAGGTGGTCTAAACGGCCCCCTAAGTTGTTTTTACACATTAGTACTTTAAAGTTGGCAGAGGCACAAAATGGTCCATTCTGTGAAGAATCTTGTAACAACATTATTAAAATATAGGTATATATTCCTGTGCATTATATGCATTCTATCTATACTTTCTGTTATATCTATATATTCTACTTATTTTACCCTCCGTTTGTCATTTAAAAGGGTACCCTGGCGAAAAATATTCTCTCTCAAATCGACTGGTGTAAGAAAGTTATAACGATTCGTAATTTACTTCTATTTTAAAATCTTAAGTCTTCCAGTACTTTCCAGCTGCTGTACGTCCTGCCAGAAGGGGTGTATTCTTTCCAGTTTGGCAAAGCTTTCTGCTGTTACCTGGATTTTTACAGTAGCAAATCCCAACAGAATCCCCACAGTTTCACATTTTCCATTCCCCAGCCTATCACACCTTGATTCTGGAAAGTTCCCACCAAAGGGATGTCAAATCATCTCACTTTTCGTTCACCAATGGGGGGATAAGATCAGTTGCAATCCTTTATATAGACAGATTGGTCAAGTTCAGTCAGTTTAGATTGTATAGTGTGTCTCCTGATATTATGTGTTCCTGACAAAAGAGAGAGTTGACCACAGGGCCTGGCCATAGGCTTTGAGAGTCATTTACGCTCCAGCCTACAAGATGGTGGCCTGCTAAAACCCTAAGAGGGGCAACTATCGAAGAGGGACCTAACCTGTCTACGTCTGGGTTCACCAAGTTCTACAAAGTGTTTGTCAGGAAGTCCTTCAGTTTGCCGGACTATGCCCAGTGCTGCACCCGTTTGTTCAAATCTGGGGACCATGTTCCTGTTGTGATCCCTTCCGGCATGAAAACCATAAATATGGGTTTCTTCTAACAAGTCTCATCTATTAAGGGCCACTCTGAGTTCTGCACTGCCTAACAGGGTCCCCTATCTACTCTACAAAGTATTTTAACACCCTCTAACACTTCTATCACCCCAGTATTTCAAATCAAATTGGCCATCACACTCAAGCCACTGACTTTGTGCAAACTATTAAAGGAGAAGTCTGGGCAAGGACTTTTTTTTATGTTCCAGGGACATGATTTTCAAGGCCCTCTCAGCCAGTCAGCAGCTGTAGCGGCGTCCCGTCTCTGCAGCTGACTGATTGAGAGGGCCTGATACGTTATGTCCCAGGTCCTGTCTCCACACCAAGGAACAGCCAGGGACCAGGGACTGGAGCGACGGATTGCAGGCACCAGCGATAGAGCCGTGGAAGTAAGTGCATGTTATTTTTTTCACGCACCCCCTCTCCAGCATAAGTGAACCTGCTCGGACTTCTCCCTCAAGCTGTACCGTCACTTTAAGAAATGTTCCAGTAAAGTAAATGGTTATGTTTATCCAGTTGCTCTGCACTGCATCATACACTAGAGGGACACCAGGGATTAGGCATACAACCTTTCAATGGGTATGTCTTTGGGACCAAGGAAGGGCAGATATACCACTCAGGCCCTATGACAAGTGCTGCAGCAGTACCACAACACCTGCTCTTGCAAGATCCATCTAGCAACCCCCCGTCACCACAAAAACAAAGCAGGCAAATGATGGATTAATAAATCTATATCTCTCAAACAGAAGATTTTTTAGTAATGTGATTTATGAATTGAAATAGGTTTCATTTACCATAATGCATCCCTTTAGATCTATTTATCTTTTTGGCACTACTCCTTTAATATCTATTTTAATTTAAAAGTTAAGACAGATTGATGTCAGTCCATGAAAAATCTACATTCATAAGAATATAACAAGGCAGTCTATATAAACCTTTATACAGTGCTATAACAGTCATGACTGTCAGGGCTCCACCTAAGGGATGGACACATAACTTGCTGATGTGTCCTTCAATATGACATTTGTATTGGCAAAAAACTCAATAAAATATAAGTGTCAGCCTCCTTAAAGTCAAATACAGTGTCTGAATCATCATTTTATTAGGCAATTCTTAAAATATTAATATAAGGAAACAAGGAACATAGGAAACAATATAAGGAGACTGGGAAAACATGGATACAGCCAGTTCCATCACTATCAATAGATTACTTCCTTTCCTCACTAAATGACAGCACATTCCCATAGTGGAAACATAGCCTTGCTATGATTATTTTTAGTCTATCAATCTTCTTTGTTAAACATATATAAATATACTATACCTTTTAGACTAGGTGCACATCACAGTTTGCCCACACATTTACGACGGCCTGCAGTCAAAATAGGATGCTGAAAAATATGTTCCTGTACAGGCACGGGCCTCAAAGACTTAAAGGGCTACTCCAAAAACTAAAATCAACTTTAATTCAACTGATGTTACAGATTTGTAAATTACTTCTATGTAAAAAAAAACCTCAAACCTTCCAGTACAGTACCAGTGCAGTAGCAAATCCCCATAGAAGACCTCTCCTGCCCTAGACAGTTCCTGACACAAACAGAGGTGGCAGCAGAGAGCACTGTGTCAGACTACAAAGGATACACCACGTCCGGCAGGAAATACAGCAGCTGATAAGTAAGGGTTTTTTTTTTTTTTCAATTCTTTTGAAAAAATAAATTGCTAGCACCTGGCTTTACTGGACTGATTTTGAAAATATTTTCCAGCTACCAAATGTATTTGTATGTAATAAAAATTCACAGTGATATTTTTTCCTTTGTAGCAATTGATAATTCTAGGTGTAGCAAAGGCCTAACATGGAGTAAAGAAAATGTTGCCTAAAGGAATGTATTTTACACCAATTGCTATTATCACAAGGTGCGGCCTGTCAAAAGTCATGCAGAACGGAGATAAGAATAGCTAATGTTTGGTCTATGTGATCTGTCTGTAAAGTGTACTGTAAAGGAGGAATGGCTCAAGGTTCATGTACTAAAGGCAGACATATAACCTCTTTAACAGCAGCTAAACTTAGAAAATCATGGACTGGAACATTGACTCAAGCATGATCTGTGTACATGCAAGAAAGTATAGGATTGTGGATAAGCTGGGTGGAGACCAAAGTGCAGGACAGCTTAAAGTCCATTACATCCTGCATATTACAGGATCTTTGCAAATGCTCCTGTCTGGTCTCTTTAGTTAACTAAACAGCCATAAAGTGAAAAGTGACATAAAACCATATGCTACTCTAAATCTGCAAATAGCAAATATGCAACAATAGTATCCGATACTCAAACATTGTTAAAAAAAAACAGTGACAGTTGCTGCTCATAGGAAAACAATAAATGGCTGTGCCACTGATCCTTAAGTTCACAATGGTTTTAGAATGAGTAACATAAAAAAGTCATAGGTACATGACATTGAAGCATATGAGAAAAAAAGTAGAAACATAAATAGGTAGACAGCCTTGGGGGTTTGCCCTTCCATAGGGTATTATAGCGGTTGAAGGCACAGAGCCGCTGTGCCACGACAAGTGATGGACTAAACCGCAACAGGGAACGGACTCTAAGGGGCCGTTGGTCTTTACCAGAGCCCAACGCAAGCCAGGTTGGGCTTGCTGTGACAGGCATCCCCAGGTCACTACCCCTGGGGACCCCAGGAACAGCAGCAGGAAACGAAACAATGGAGGGGAACATAGGCAGGATGCATGGGGAGGAACACAGACAGGAGCATGAACAGGAATACGGACTGGGACCATTTTATTGGAGTAAGGACACAGAGGCTACAAAAAGAGAGCCATTACAAGACTGGGTATTTACTGTATACACACATGCTGCAGATTGCAGCTAATTAAGGGCACACTGGCCCTTTAAATCTGTCAGCGCTGCGCGCACACCCTAGAAGGCAGGGAAGTGCACGTCAAGGAAACAGACAGGGAGCTGGAAATGGTGAGGAACTCAGAGAAGGGGCCGAACAACAAGTGGAGCCAAACCCCGGCACTGCGAGGGAGACACTAGAGGAGCAGGTGCAACGGTGGCCCGTGGTATGGGTAAAAGAATAGTAAATAAGCCCAAGTTTGCAGTGCATAACAATCATACAATAGGAGAACATGAGAACATCATGAAGTGATACCACATATATTCAACCACAAATAAATATAAATAAACAGCTAGGCACTTATCGACAGATCCAAATAAAGATAAAATGGGAAAGCGGGAAAAGGAATGAAAAAGAAGAGGGGGCTTGCCAAAGGAGAAAAAGATCACCAGTAATGGTGAGAACATTTAGGACTGCTATTGTATTACTTTATGTATGGATTAGAGATGAGAATGCTTGAATCGGATTGTTCGGCATTTGAAGATCAGTGGCCGAGGAAGGTAGATGCAGCTATAGGGAGTCCAGGAAAAAATGGACACAGGCTATACAAAATTTTGCGCCACGGAATGCCTCCAGCCTCCGTGTCATAATGACACTCTATGGGAGGTTTGGGCGCTGCATCTCCGTGCTGACGAATGAACATGTTCATTCTTCAGCGCGGAGAGACGCTGAGCGATGCGGCGCACAAGCCTCCCATAGACACGAAGGCTGGCGGCATACCGTGGCGGACAATTCCGCTGTGGAATTCCGCCACTCTTGCTCTGTGTGAACGGGGCCTTACGCAAGGGATGCAAAAGCATTGCTAAAAATCTAATCGAACCGTGTATAGGTTTAGCAAGCTACACTGATCTACCGGATCGGTGCTAGCTTAAAGGGGTACTCCAATGGAATGCTTTTCCACAGTAATTAAAACACATTACAAAGTTATATAACTTTGTAATATGCTTCAATCACCTATCTTCCCCCCTTCCCTATTTTTCCCCCCTCATTGCCTCCAGGAAGTAAAGAAAACTCATTCTTACCTTATGACTGTTGACCCCAGGAAGCCATTTTGTGATAATCACATAATCAAGAGCAGGGCCGGCCTTTGGGGTGTGCGACCTGTGCGCTTGCACAGGGCGCATCACTCTCGTCTAGCTGGGGGGGCGCTGAGGCAGAGAGACAGCTGTGCAGCTGTCTTTCTGCCCGAGCGCTCCCCTAGCTGGCCGCCCGGCGCCCCCCTCCTGTGCTGGCTTCCCCCAGCCTCCCCTCCCCACGGGCGCCGCGTACTGTGTCCTATCAATCTTGTGACTGCTTGCGGTCACAAGATTGATAGGACAGTACGCTCCCGGCTGATGCGTACTCCCTGGGAATTCCCCAGCAGAGCACGCATCAGTGACCTCTGCGTCAGCCGTCCGCCATGTACTTCCGGCACAGGGAGGAAGTACCGGCCCCAGCGTGCGCTGAAGTCACTGGTGTGTGCGGTGCCGGTGACTTGCCCAGAGAGCGCGCATCGGCCGGGATGAGACGAGAGCCGCGGCGGGGGAACGAGAAATAGGTGAGTTGTGTGTGTGTGTGTGTGTGCAATCAATAGGGAGGCATCTATAAGGGAAGAGACAACAAGGGGGCAATCTATAGGGGAGGCATCTATAAGGGGGGGAGACAACAAGGGGGCAATATATAGGGGGGAATTTATAAGGGGGTAGACAACAAGGGGGCAATCTATAGGGGGTAGACAACAAGGGGGCAATCTATAGGGGGGGATCTATAAGGGGAGACAACAAGGGGGAAATCTATTGGAGAGGCATCTGTAAGAGGGTAGACAAAATAAGGGGGCAATCAATAGGGGAGGCATCTATAAGGTGTGAGACAACAAGGGGGCAATCTATAGGGGGGCATCTATAAGGGGGGAGACAACAACAGGGCAATCTAAAGGGGGAGACAACAAGGGGGCAATCTATAGGGGGGCATCTATAAGGGGGGAGACAACATTAGGGGGGCAATCTATAAGGGGAGACAACATAAGGGGGCAATCTATAAGAGGGGACAACATAAGGGGGCAAGCTATAAGGGGGGACAACATAAGGGGGCTATCTATAAGGGGGACAACAAGGGGGGCGATCTATAAGGGGGCAATCTATAAGAAGATACAACATAAGGGGGCCATCTGTAAGGGGGATGGACAACACAGGGGGGCCATCTATAAGGGTGACAATACGGGGGCCATCTATAAGGGGATGGACAACACGGGGGCCATTTATAAGGGGTACAACACAGAGGGGCCATCTGTAAGAGGGGCCGAGGGGACAACATGGGGGAATCTGTAAGAGGGGCAGAGAGGACAACACAGGGGGGCCATCTGTAAGAGGGGCAGAGGGGACAACATGGGGGGGCATCTGTAAGGGAGACTACAAAGAGGGGCCATTTATAAGGGAGGGCTACAGAGAGGGGGGCCATATACCATAGGGGGACTACACAGAGGGTGGTTCTTAAGGAGATCCACATAGGGCCATATATAGGGAAGTCTAAACAAGGGGCCATCTATAAGGAGGCTACACAGGGGGGCATATACTATAAGGGGGTCACATAGAGTCAGCCTACCCACTAAATAAGGGTGTAAAGGGGCCAATACAGATGTGCAGTTAGTATAGAGATGAGGATGGTGCCAGAGTGAGGAGACTAATATGTTTCTCTGGCAGATTCTGTGGATTCGTGGCTCGGAGAAGTTCTCATAACGGCCCAGGGCAGATGGAGAAGAAGATGAAAAGGGAAGAACTCCGATCAGAGAAGACGTCTTCTGTGAGTCACTGGATATAACTGCACTGTAATGTAAATGATGTATAGAACCTGTTTAGGGCTGGCTCTACCTCTATAGTGATCTGTGTACAGAGGATTTTATTCAGTAGTGGCGGTAGTTTTAGTCAGTATGTGGTGGTGTTGTTCAGTATCAGTGGTGGTGTTAGTCAGTATGTAGTGGTGTTATTCAGTAGCAGCAGTGGTATTAGTCAGTATGTGGTGGTGTTATTCAGTTTGCAGTGGTATTAGTCAATATGCAGTGGTATAAGTCAGTATGCGGTGGTAATATTTGTTACTTGTAATCTGGTACTGTGTTTTATTGGATTTAGTATACTGATTTGGTCAGTAACAATATGATAGTGATGGTAGTGGTTGTGGTGTGGCGGTAATATTTGGGAGGGTCGGGTGATGGGTGCTGGATATTGTCTGGAGGAGTAGGAGCTTTATAACACCTTAAGGGGGTCTCAGCAGACCCCGTGGGGGGAGGGGGGGCGCCGAAAAAAGTTTCGCACAGGGCGCCAATTACCTTAAGGCCGGCCCTGATCAAGAGGGAGGTGGGTCTAAGCACTGTAAGGCCAGCCTCGCTTTGTTAGATGACTCAGGTTGCTCAGCTCTGATTGGCTGAACAAGCTGTAAGGCATTTAACAGTTTTACAGAGTCAGTTAGACATCACAAGAGAAGAAGTGCATCATGGGAAAGCCCAAACCAGAAAGTAAAAAAATAATAAAGACACAAACTGGAGGTTCAGGGACCTGCAAACAGTGGGAAATTCAAATGGAGACAGACTCAGGAGGGGTGGTAAATGTAAAAACTATGATTGATTGTTTTTTTTTCTTTTTAATCAGCGCCGGAGTACCCCTTTAAAGTGCTATGCCGGGCTGTTACACGGCCTTAAGAGTAGCATTCATTAGTGACAGAGAACCTGAACATTCTAAACCTAGTGACAGATTCTCTTTTAAAACCCAAAATAATAGTAAATGGGGGCAAATGTGTCAATTTTACCGGTCAGTGGGCAGCAATTATCTGCAATTGCAATTATGCAATTAAGTGTTTTTTGTTTTTTAATTTAACCGCACAAATATTTTTTCTGGTTTTGAAAAGCATTATATGATAAAGCAAAAAGTGCAACATTATAAAGATTAGTTAAACAACACAAGCAAAAAGCTGCAATTTGACAGGTCAGGAAGGGTCTGCAAAATAATTTCTATATCGTTCCCACATAGTCCTATGTGGCAAAGTAAAGGCCAGACTATTATAAGCAAACTTTTATTAGCAATGATCGCCAAGTGAAGTTTAATAAAGAGTTGTACTGAATAAATGTATTTACTTGCTGATAGGGCGTAAGACCCTTAGTATTTCTCAAATATCTGGGAGATTTTAGTATGCCGAGTTCGGCTGATATCGGCCCGTGGAATAGGAGGCAACGATCAGCCGACATCGTTCATGTCGGCTGATCGTTGAAGTTGTTTGTCTTTTAACATGCTGGAAGACAAACAACTTATACAGCAATGATCTGCTGCTGTCGCACCGTGGAATAGGAGTTGAGGCAGCAGACCGATGCTATATCCTATGGGCTGCCCGGACTATCAGCGATCACCCGGGCAGCCCCCCCGCAGCTCCCCCCGGCTAATAGCGCTCGTTTGCTCCTCATTGTCAGCCCGTGGAATAGGGCCTTAAGTTGTATACTGAACACTTGTAAAGATATCTTTTGTTGTTACAGAACACTCTTCAAAGAACATAAACCCCAGGGTTGCTGTTTGTCCTCTCTGTGATGTCTTTGCATTGTTGAAATAAAGCATTTAATTTTAATGGGTGGGGAGTGCTGCTTATATGGCTACTTAATGTTGGCTGGTTTTTTAGAAAGTACATTTAGGGTGCCTTCACACGTACCGTATCGCTGCGTATTTAACGCTGCGTATTTATCGCTGCGTGTTTGGTGCAATTTTTACATGCAAGTTTTGATTTTCACATGATTTCCATGTGAAAATCAAAACTCGCATGTAAAAATCGCACCAAACACGCAGCGATAAAAACGCAGCGTTAAATACGCAGGGTTAAATATGCAGCGATACGGTACGTGTGAAGATACCCTTAAAGTTACCAAATTCTCTATTAAGTTCTGTTTAAAGTTTTTTTGTAAAAAACTTAAGAACCTTTCACACAGGCTCAATATTGGTCAGGAGTGTTTCTATTGGTGCTCACTTGGCCAAGAGTCGGCCTGTATAAAAGTGGCATTCATCAGCCGAGTGCATCTTTAGAGCAGGCTTCAAACTTATTGTTATTGGCCGCTGTTTAAGTGGGGGATGTGCTGCCGACAGGAAAAGGGAAACTTACAGCAAAGATATGAATATATCTGTGCTGTCAGATCACAAACAGTGCATACTTACCTTCTGTCATCCGGCATCCCGCTCTCCGGCCACCGCTGTATCTCCAGGCCTGCCGGGGGCGGCGACCAGAGAACAGGATAGTAAATTCGGAGAGCAGGATGACGGATCACAAGCAGCACAGAAGGTAAGTATGCATTGCTTGTGAAATGGAAACTGAAAGTGCAGATATATGCATATGTGTGCTGTGAATTTCCATCGCTGCACGAACAGTAGAAGAACTGCTATGCAGAGTGGTATCCGGGTTGCCAGCAGTGTCAAAGTCTGTGACACTGTGCCCAGGAAATAAGCTAAGCTTTTTACAAAGGTAAAAGAACAGAGGGTCTATTGAAATTTAATACTTTTTGCTTGTGAACGATCTAACCTGCTGACAGCTGCTCTGTGCTGGTCCCGCACTGTTACACCCTATTACATGAAGCGGTTATTGGTCGCTTTCGGCTGATATCGGCCGTTACGGCCAATAATCGCTTTGTGTAATAGAAGACAACGATCAGCGCTAGCAGTGAGGGGGGAATGAGAAGCAAGCGAGCGCTGACCTGACAGGTCGGTGCTGGCTTGCTCCTCTGAATCGCCCCGTGTAATAGGGGCTTTAGTGGGGGTAAACGCCGCTCTGGAGCACCATTAGGAGCGCGGCTGCGTCATCTGGCCCTCCACTGATTAGCAGTGCTCCTAAGGGTGATCTGGAGTGGAGTTTACCCCGACTAACAGTGCGGGATCAGCGCTGAGGAGGATGGTAAGAGACATACCTTCCTCTTCACCGTCCCCGGTGCTATAGATTTGTCTAACCTGCTGATAGTTCCCTCTATATATATATATGCATATATGTGTTGTCAGTTTCTTTAAGACCCTTAGGGACATCCAATATAGTGGAGATGTTAGTGGTGTTGTTAAATTACCTTTGCTGTAATTGAAGCTAACTGAATTGCTGGATTATTTGATTAACCTTTCTGTGATCCTGTGCATTAGACAGGTTTAGATTGAAACGGTTGGACATTTAATGAAGTGAAACTCGAGATTATAGCTGGCTATAATCTTGCACTGTGGTCAAAGTTATGCTTTTATGGCTCAGTAATGTTATTTTAAAACTATCTTAAGTAGTAAAAGATCCTCCTCAATAAACCACTTGAACCTTGAAGACTGTCTTCTGAACCAGAAATTTTCATTGTCGGGTAATTACAGGCTTGAATGCTACATCTTTGTAAGTTCCCTACCTTTTAAGTGCCTGCCTCTGATCCAGTCGATATAATGTTAATACTGGAAAGTCTATTGTGAGAAATCATAAAATGCTTTTAATGCTGGCATTAAATATTTTTTTCCAAATCCTTCTTTACTACTGTTTTTGGCCTCTGAGAACTGTAACCTGTAAAACCAGTACCACACTGGCATAAGCCTAATCCTATATTAAGCACATGCTTCTAGAGGTGTAATTTAAACCTATTGGACCCCAATGCAAAATCTGGGCCAGTGTACCCCCCAGCCCAATTATCATGTGTCATTTATAATACTGGTCTGTTAATATGGGGCACACATCCCCTTTAACATGGAGAGATGCACCACTGATGGTCAATGGCTTTTTTGACAGACCAAAATGACCTGATGAGCCAATGTATGAGCCTTTCCTCCTTTGTCTGCTGATTGCTGACTCTACATGTACATAGGGTAATTATAAGCTGTACAGGCTGACATAGCCCTGTGTGAGGGCTATGTCAGCCGGTCCAGCTTATAATAACCCTATGTAATAGGCCTTCACAAATGGTGATCATGCAGCAAGAGGAAAAGCTGCATGGCATGAAATGGTCCATCTCTGTTATGCGCCCGCTCAGCTCTCTCCACCCTGCCATGCATTTTGTCTGAACTGACTTGAATACATATTTCTGCATGAAACAACTAACGGTGAGTGCCACATCTTCTCTTCTTTATTAGAATTTATATTAGGCCCTCACAAATGGTGTTTAAACATTTTACAGTAGGAAATTCAAGGGCATCTGCCTAAGACATAGAAAGGGCATTTGATTGCTTGTAAGATGCAGTAAGAGAAGCAAGTCCATGGGTATATCTGTTCCCACCAACAGGCTCCTTGAAGATTGTTTAAAATGGCAGGACAAAAAAAGTAATTTAGTTGACTGCACCATGTTACCAAATAATGTGCCAGATGGCTTACGCGCAACCATATTATTAAATCAATTACGTATGGAGGTATTGTCATCTAGTAAATATTCTATGCAGCAATTCAAATGCTCATCTCAGTCAATGACCTAGGAGCATCAATATTGGATGTATATATTATTCTTCAAAATGCTTTATAATAAACGGGTGAAATCAATGTCAAATTTGCTGCAAGATCCACATGTAAAATATTTGCAATTTTTGGCCTAAGATGAGCGAACGTGCCAAATGTTGGGGTTTGGATGAACCCGAATGAACTGCATTTGAATCCTGCTGCCTGGAGAAGGTAAATGCAGCCAGAGGACTGCCTGGAAAACATGGATACAGTCTTCTCCAGACAGCAGGATTCAAATGCAGATCATTTGGGTTCATGCAAACCCAACCTTTTGGCAAGTTCGCTCATCTCTACTTACTAGTATTGTCCTATCATTTAGTGGAATAGTCATGACACTACATGACTACATTGTTCTCTTTGCAGTGTCTAGTACTCTGGCCTTACAAAGAAAGCCTTTTGTTCTGGAGAACCTGTCCTGTCCTACCTTACCTAGACAACCTAATAATTTTAATGGACTCTCCATGATGCTTTATTTCCACTGTGGTGGGCCTTCAGGGGAATCAAACATTTACAAGTTCAGATTACAGCTGGTTCCTGGGTATCCCAGAAGGGTCTAGCTTAGTAACCAACTTATTGTTAGGCCTCCACCTTAGGAACTGTCCAAAGCAGAAAGCCCCTTTATTTGCACACTTAGGGCCCTATTCCACCGGACGATTATCGTTCAGATTATCGTTAAATCGTTCGAATCTAAACGATAATCGTTCGGTTGAAATGCAGTAACGATTAACGACCGAACGAGAAATCGTTGATCGCTTTATAAGACCTGGACCTATTTTTATCGTTGCTCGTTCGCAAAACGTTTGCAAATCGTTCGCATTGAATAAGACATCGTTCGGTCGTTCGCAATAGATACGAACGCAATAGCGAATAAATACGGAAGAAGAAACGATCGCAATTACGATCATAAGTAACGATTATCGTTCCATGGAAATGAGTGAACGTTTTCAGGTCTTTCGCAATAGCGGTCGTTTGAGATCGTTAATCGTTAACGATTATGCTAACGATAATCGGCCGGTGGAATAGGGCCCTTAGGTCATGTGCAGACTACAGAAGAGACCGGCCATTCCGTGACCCGGCCGGTCTCTGAAAAGATCATCCCGGACGTTACTGCAGTACCAGACAGATGATCTTTGCAGCTGCAGAGTTCTGATGCGGGCGCATCTGTGCGCGCCACCATCACAACTCCCCACTGCACACTATGGAGCATGCGGCCGGAGCCGCTCGCTCCAAAGTTTGCACTGACAGGGTTTTCTGCAGCTGCTATTCACTCAATAGTGGCCGCAGAAAACTGACATGTCATTTTTTTACGGCCCCCGTGAGAGATTCTGGCCAGAGCGTATACTATGTGTTCACGCTCTGGCTGGGATTCCATAGAAGACAAGGCAATGTATATTTTCATAAAAAGTACGGCCTTTGTTGCCGATTGCAACAACGGACGTATTTTTCTGAAAATATATGGTGTGTCAACATAGCCTTATATTGGAGGGAAATATGTGCATTGGAATTGCTGCTCGGGACATAGTGGTACATAGAGATCATTTTCCATTCGAGTATTGCTGAAAATCTTGGCTGTTAATATAAAAAACAAAACAAAAAAAAAGCTGTTCAAAAACTAGAGGCACAGCAGAAGAAAGATGAAAAAGCATTGAAACCCATTCAAAAACAAGATCAAGCTCATCAAAAAGTTAAAGCGGGAGGGTCCAAATCTAGAGCAATTACGGGGTTAACAGTGATTAGTAAAACAGGCACTCCTTGGATAAGAGAAAAGTAGGTAACATAGCTATGCCAAATATGAAATGTGTTGGGAACCAAGTGAATCAGTCTTTGATCAAACAAACATACTTTGATAGTTATGTTTAACTAGTAGGAGCCCTTGTTTAATATTCAATATCATAGGACAACACCTCACAACATTCATCACAGAGCTGACATATTAAACAATGATGGCTGTAAAGTCATATTAAGTAATTATTCATTGTAAGTCTATTCCTAATGTGCTTAATGCTTAATAAGGTCAGCCACGCATAGTGGTTCTGGATAGTGTTGAGCAGAGATGCCAAACTGTTCGGATTTGGTAACTTTTGACCCAAGTTGGATGCAACCCTTGGGAATCGTGGGAAACATGGATACAGCCCAAGACTCCCTAAGGCTGCATCCAGGTTCTACAGCTAAGGGGAGTCAAATGCTGAGGGTTAGGGTTTGGAGAGGGTTGCTGGCATCTCCGCTCAACAGTAGTCCTGGAACTTCTCTGGAACTTTGTGCAATCTGTATGTTCAAGACCAATATCATATGTCAGCCTCATAACGTGCCTTTCTCATGGAAAAGTATGGAGGTCTACTTTGATAGACATATCAAAATACTATCAGTATAGAAAGAAATAATAAAATATTACAGGATTTATTAATCTGTATGTCATATCTACCTTTGTATATACTTGTCCTCTAATATAGATTTATTATTCTATACAGATAAAACAGAAGGTAAGTATTTAGATTTCTCATTCATAAGGCAGAAGAGACTCTGATCAGCATCATGGCTTCCTTTATGAAATCTTACAGGTGTCATACTGGAAGAGATTTTACCTCAGGAAGAGACTCTTGTTGCCAGATCTTGTTGAGCTTCCATCCTCAGTAAAATGAGCCTCCAGTGCCACGCTAGACTTGCAACCCCCACGCATGCATGAGAAACCTAACACTGGACCAGAAAACAAACAGCTACCGGTGACGAGACAAAACAAAACACACGCGAGGTACAGGTGTCTAACTCCAGAACACCTTCAGCACTGAATCAGTAGCAGCACAGTACAAAAGGCAGTTCAAATTACTTCTCCGCAGCCAGCCAATCCTCAATTAGCCAGGCCTTGCTGAGCAGAAACCATGACGTAAGGGGAAGTGCTCTTGCAGAAATAACAAGGAATTCAGTTTCAGTAATGATTTTCTATTTCAGTAATCAACTTCTGTATCAAAGGGAGGAATGCATAGGAAGTTTTAGGCAGACAATGCCCATTCATAACTGTAATTCTTAAAGGGGTATTTGTACCTGGGGTAGTTATGCCCTATGCATGTTCTACTTGCGATCTCTAGAACGGGGACCCCAATCCCCTGCCAATTCGGCTTTCTTTAGGAGCTTCATAGAGAATGTATGAAACAGCATCACGCGTGGTCCACAGCTCCATTCAGCAGGGATTTTAAAAGCCCTGTTCTCAAGATTTTAGGGAACCCCCTGTGATCTTAAACTGTGCATACTGTAGATAAAGCATAACTACCCAAAATAAGAATATCCCTTTAAAGGGGTACTTCAGGCCAAAAAGAAAAAATACAGTGCCAGCAGGGGGTGAGAGGAACATAATAATGAATGTATACTTACTAATTCGTGTGCCCTCGCAGAGCCATGTCTCCTGCACCTGACGGATGGCTCACTCAGCTAGTTAGTGACTGGGGGGAAACTGCTGCAGTCACTGGTTGGCTGAGCGGGTACTTTCCTCCAGGCCATAATGTACTGTAGAAGGAAGTCAGGAGAAAAAGATAAAAGGGGCCGGGAGCCTGCTGCGCATCAGGGGTGGGTAAGTATACATTCTTTATTATGTTTCCCGACACTTCTGCTTGCCTTTAGACCATGTTCACACAATGTTTGAACATCGGCCATTGTTT
Organism: Dendropsophus ebraccatus; assembly: GCF_027789765.1. Lineage (NCBI taxonomy): Eukaryota > Metazoa > Chordata > Amphibia > Anura > Hylidae > Dendropsophus > Dendropsophus ebraccatus. Next base: position 111,640,127 of record NC_091460.1, read on the forward strand.
GACCCAGCCAGATCAAACAATTTCTCATGTCTGAGATGTTCATGTGCTGCTATGGATCTCTTGGAAGGTATCTTGTATCCTAGCTTGCCTTACCTAGTCATATTTTGCAACGTTGCAATAGCTTCTTATGTATGATGGCCCTGGCACCTCTTAAAGGGGAACATCCAACATTAGGTTAAAAAAAAAAAAAACACATGAGGCAGAAGCAAACAGCATTGCTTACCTGTCTGTCTTAGTTCTAAACCTACCAAATATCCATTTCTTTGGGGGTTGTTCTTAGGTCTGTATTTCCTTGCCCAGTCCTACGATCCCCAAAATGCATTGCTTTCCTTCAGCTCTCTATCACAGTTCTCCTAACCTGCCTACACTCACCCAACACTCCTGCAAGTTCCCCACCCAAAGTTGTTGCAGAACATCTTATTTCACAACAGACTATTGCACATTGAGGTTGCAGCACCTCCTGTACTCATTCCATGTCTGTTCTTTCTATAGATTCATTCATGACAACGCAGCATGCTGTAAAAACACTGCACTCTCCCTAAACATGTAAACAATAAAAAATTGTAAACAATTAGTGTAAAAATTAAAACAGCGTAAAAATAAGAATTTCTTAACACATTTCTATAGTATATGTAACAAATGATTTTAATTGCAAAAAGTAGCAATTTTTGTAAAATTTTAATTTTCTCAAATTAATGTGATTAATGTATGTATTAATGTAATTAATTATAACTGTTCACAAACCTTTTAAAGAGTACCTGTCATCAAAAAAAACCTTTGATGTGTCAGACATGTCAAAAGTAACTGATTACAGTGGGTCTCACTGCTGAGACCTGCTGTGATCTGGAGATATAGCCGGAGAGAAAGTGCGACAGCAGCGCAATCCACTCCCCAGCCTATCTCTGCAAGGGCCAATTCCAACAATGTAAGTCTATGAGACTGATGACTTGTCAAAAGTTATTTTTGATGACAGATACTCTTTAAATTTAAAGGGGTTTTCCACATAAAACCAACTTGTCCCCTAAGAGATGGTTAAGGGTTTGATCTCTGTACCCCCCCCACACACGCACACATTCATACACACATGATCTCCAGATGGTACCTAACTCTTAGTTTTGAATACAGCCACTTTTGTATGCACATCAGTCATGTTGTTACTCCCCAAAAGTTTGATCATTTTTGTCAGCTTGTATAAAGCCACTGCTTCTTCACTTTCCTGGCTCAAAATCACTGAACCACTGAACATGTAACCCTCCGCTTTTGCAGTTTTTTTTAAATCATTCTAACCTTTTACAGATACATTTAAAATTTTATCCCCTCCTATTATTACAGAGAATACATAAATGTTGCCTATTGGCTAGAAATAATTAAGGTGTCAAACTGCAGCCCCTCAACTGTTGTAAAACTACAATCCATCATGCCTGGACAGCTAAATTTTTACCTTTGGCTGTCCAGGCATGATGGGAATTGTAGTTTTGCAACAGCTGACTGGTAACCAGTTTGACGCTCCTGCTCTTAATAATCTAGAGTAACGTTTTTACTAGATGACCTAATCTGTTCCAGTGCCACTTCTTCAGATGTCACAGATATCACAGGTGTTGAACTTCAGGGAGGACATTTAACAGCATGAGCCCCTGGGTACAGATTTGCCCCTTTTCCATGGCATACACCAGCCGTATCCTCCCCCTGTCTCATGGGCCGACAAGGCAGGGAGGAGACGTGGACCCATCCCGCTCCATATTTATCATGATTTACACCAGCTCACAGGCAGGGCTGTATATACCACTAGGCACCCGTGGTCCGGTGCCTAGGGCAGCACCTTACAGAGGGGCAGCACCAGGGAGCAGAGGAAAAGAAACTTTTTTTTTCTTGTCTCCCACCTCCTGTTCAGACTTGCCAGTAAATCTGTTTTCTCTTCGAAGTAGGTGTGTGTGTGTGTGTGTGTGTGTGTGTGTGTGTGTGTGTGTGTGTGGGGGGGGTATGGTGGTATTGGCCAGGTCTGGTATGGTGGTGTTATCTTCAGCCACACGCTCAGGCAATCACTGACTGAGGGACAGCACTGCAGCCAGTGATTGGCTGAGCGGGTTGTCACTCTTGTGTATCAAGAGTGACTGCCCACTCAGCCAGTCACTGGCTGTGGTGCTGTCCCTCAGTCAGTGATGGCCTGAGTGCACAGTTAAAGACATGGAAAAGGACACCGGGTGAGCATGGACAAGTATGTATAGAATCACAAAGTTTGGTTTGGGAAGTTCGCTAATTTTTACCGCAAAATTTTCAAGCCAAACTTTTATATGATTCGCTTATCTCTATTTACTACCTCAGCTCCCTCTGTCACTGATGGGAATTATACAGTACACCTTGTTTCCATAGCCCAAATACCAGTCTCATCAGTCAAGGCACGTCTCTGCTCTCCACACTTTACTTGTTATGAACTAGCACACACACTGCTTGGCTATATATCTGCTCTAGCAGGCTTCTCCTCCTCACACCACTGTACCAGTGACAGCTTGTCAAAGACAGGCCAGGAATACTGATGTCTCTCTAGACAACATCATCTGTCGTGGTTGATTGCGGGGAACCCATGCAGCATAGACTAGTGGCCGTATCCGATGTGAGCAGCCCAAGTGATCTCATCTATGGGGGTCACAGTCCTGCACAGGATGATCAAACATCTAGGGAGGCAAATGGGTTGTTTCCAACTAACCCCTATGTTTAAAACTACCCTCCAGGTGGCACAACGGAGGAGGTGTTCCCGACCTGGGGGGGAGCAGCAGCGGTGAGAGAGAGAGAGGCTGCAGTGACAGAGAGACCATAAGGGGGACAGAGCCAACACTGAGGGACAGGACACTGAGAATCCCTCTGCCATCATCTTCTCCAGAAGCCACAGAGCTCTGGGAGTCGGGTCGTGATGTCACCATTTTTATAGGAACTGAAGACTTTAAGCAGTAATAAGTGCAGGGAAAAAAGCACTTTGTGGGAGATTTATCAAACATGGTGTAAAGTGAAACTGGCTCAGTTGCCCCTAGCAACCAATCAGATTCCATCTTTCATTTTCCAAAGAGTTGGTGTGGAATAAAAAGTGGAATCTGATTGGTTGCTAGGGGCAACTGAGCCAGTTTCACTTTACACCATGTTTGATAAATTTCTCCCTTTGGCCCCGTTCACACTGAGGAAGAACGTTAGAATTCCGCGGCGGAGCGCTCCGCCCCAGAATCCCACCTCGCTCAGTGTCTTACTGTGAGTAAAGGAGAGGGCGCGCGCGCGTTCCGCTTCCTCCTCTCTCCGCTCAAAGAAATGACAAGTCACTTCTCTGAGCAGAGAGCGGTGGCAGCAGAGGAGTGCGCGCCCTCTCATTCACTCAAAGCAGGACACTGAGCACAACAGGATTCTGCAGCGGAGCGCTCCGCCGCGGAATTCCGACATTCTTGCTCAGTGTGAACCGGGCCTTTATGTGCATTTTCCGTATAAGTGTATATTGGTGATTTGTATAACTTTTGGAGGGCAATACAATACTTTAATAAACATGTTTCCTGGACTTCTCCTTTTTTAATCTCTAGTCAGCAATGTTTCAAGCCTTGTTAACAAGTAGTACACTGAATTACTTGATAGCTTCTGTATCTACAGTTGGGTGTAGAGAGGCAGTTTGCTTCCCTCTAGAGGAGAACTAATTGGTAAACATCAGCGTGCAGTAACATGTAATTTCATTAGAAACAGTAAGAGAGACATGATATATTTTAATGTTATTTATACCATATTACACCATCTGACGACTGATATATTATGGCTTCATTGAGAAAAATCACATACAGTATACTGCATATCTAATAAATTCAGCATGGCTAGAAAATGTCACTTAAACTGTCAATCATCACTTGTTCTTCTTCACTGTGCTAATGACACAGACAGCTTCCCCAACTCTACTGGCTATCCTAATGCTAACGTGCAGTGCAAGCCCACTCCATATTCTTTCTTTTAATGGGGGCTTATCTGTCATTCACATACTGCTCTGACAATTATTAAGAAAATATTTTATTATGTATAAATGTACATGAAGTAAAAATATAGCATCATTAATTAATAATACCATATACGTTAATCCAGGTCATCCTGTTATCCAGAGGAAGGCAAAAAAAAACAACATATGGAAGAAGCCACTTAACCTCATTTTAGGGAGAAAAAATACTCTTGACTCCAAATCTGGCAACCTGAATAAATCCCTAGATCAGTGATAAGTGTTGAGAAGACCCGTCAAACATTTGGGTTAGTCAACATTCTCTGAACTGGAATGCTCCGCATTTGATTCCCCACGTCTGCAAAAGTTGGATGCCGCCCTAGGGAGTCCTAGAAAACATGGATACAGCTGTAGGCTGACAGGTCGGATTATACAATTTATGGGTATGTTCACACTGCGTATGAATCCGTCCGTAGAGCGAACTGCGAATATACGCACGTAGTTTTGAGGTTGATGCGTTCGCTGGCAAGTATACGATATACGCCCGCACAGTGCACACTACGTTTGAGCTTACGGCCGGATCGTATACAACGCCGTGAAAAGTTAACAAGACCATTGTTTGAGGATGGAAATGTTGAAACTCCGTGACTTTCCATGCGGTCCCGTACGAAGTACTTATTTCAGCCAAATTGAACTTGATTTTTCGATCCAAAAGGTTCTGTGTGGTTTACGGGGCTGGGCGAAGATTTCCAAGTAAATGACCTGTTTCAGATCGCTTCGAAACAAGCTAGGGAAGCATAACTGTACTACGGCGTATGTTCGCGGTGCGTACGCATCTGCATGTCGATTTTTCCCACTCCCGTAGTTTCAGCCGCACATGTACGGCGGCGTAAGAACTGCGGACGGATTCATACGCAGTGTGAACATAGCCTATATATGTAAATATCTGTGCACTCCTCTATATCTGTTTACTCCTCTACTGTAAATGTCCAAGGAAGAATAAAGCAATTGCACTCAGAGAATACTGTTTCTCAACTTGCATTTAGCCCATCAATTTGTTTGACATTAATAATAGATTTACAGGAAATTGGACTTTAGTATATAGGATTGACATTGTTCTTTTTCTCCACCCACCAATGTATACCTGGTTGAGAAAGGTCTTTGAACCGAAAAGTCTTAAAAATGTATTAACGTCAAATAATTTGATGCCCTAAGAGCACTTTGAAAAACAATATTCTTTTGATATATTCTATAAACCCTCAGGGACAGGGGGGCATGTCAAGAAACTGTAAAAGGGTGGGTGATTAGGGCATAGTAAATGATAAATGATGACAAATTCTCATTTTTGGGGTGGGTTGCCACCGGTCCTCTATAAGTAATTGTTGTTTATACACTTTTTTTTTATTTTTTTGCAGTGGTTGTACCCTGTATAATATAATACTCAACCATCCATGCTAACATGGTCAAATCAATAGAACAACTGTGATAGAATATCAAGTCTTCTTGGCAAGTATTTGTTCTTCTGTTCTGTTTTTCAATGGCCATTACTGTAGCCATTGCCATCTAAAATAATGTCTGTTATTGCAATGCTAAACAGAAAATCGACAGCGTATCGCCACTGTGGGGTCCACTGACAACAGCCGGTGACCTGCAGCTCTTCTAGCTGCAATATCACGTACCCAGCTGAATGATAGCCCGCTCAGCCCATCAGTGACTGGGGCAGGACAGTGACTCAGTCACTGACAGGCTCAGCGGGTAACCGCTTAGTAGGGCCATGAGGTTCCAGAAAAGACGGGTACATGATGCACCTGGTTTCCAGCTGAAGATCCGGCGGCTGTCATTAGGACCACGGAGCAAAGGCACGAGAATGGGTGAGTTTACTTATTATTTTTCTGCACTCCCCTGCCTCTGCGCTGTTTTTCAGTTTGGTGGGACTTCCACTTTAAGGTAACACAAGTAAATATTTTAATGCTTAGAAAGCATGAACAAACCAAAACCATAACCTCATCTTCCTAAAATGTATCTTCTCGTTAATTATATACTTTATATCAAGAAGGCAAACAAACTGGGCATTGCAAAGTTTCTGGTGAATATTACCAGCGGCAACATTAGCTTCCAGACACAACAAACTAAATCCTTAAATAGATTGTATGCATAGGCTATTTTACTTGTTACGAAAATAACAGTGTACGTATAAAGAAAAACATGGCTTTCAGCTTCAGTCAGTCTGATATGCAGCAAAGCATATAATCTTATCAGCCTTCATAACAACTAGAAACAGCTAGAATGAGTATGTCTGATTTTATGGGTACAGGGACGAAAATCTTTGGACAGCAAGAATGAAGCAACATGAGCACTGGGTCATAAATAATAATAATGCATTGTAATTGGTGCAGCATCATTTGTGCAGTTCTTGCCAGAAGTGGGTTAGTTAATTTGAGATTATATATATATATATTGTAGGGATCTTCCCGGGGGATGGTGTGGTTTGACACAGTTCACAGCAGACTTGGCTTTGAAAATAATAGCTTGGCGTTTATTTGCAGCATAAACAGTCCAGTAAACAGAAATACAGCAACAGCATGCTTTTAAAAACAAAACAAAAAGGTCTTGCCCGTCTGGGCGCTTACTAACCAACAGGTTACCTATCTGACACTTCGACCAGCAGTATCGCACGGTATAAATCAGCCCCAACAGTGGCAGTATTCTTTTGCTCCCAGGAAACACAGCATGCAGGCTGTTCACTCCTGGCTGAGAGCAATCCCCTGTAGCTCTGTGGAGCTTTTAACTTGTTGCAGGCTCATGAGGGCACACCTGACTGCAACAACCGAACTGGATCGGGGGGAAGGGAATGGCAGGTCCCACTACCAACCTACCCACCATTCTAGTAAATCTGGCCCGGAAAATGTAAAGAACAACTCAGCAGCATAATACTGCTGAGTAACAGATCTCTCCTGGATTTACCACCTCACCATATGCAGTAGCCTGGGTGAGATGTACCTCCCCTCGAACACTTTCCCAGTGACACTTCTACAATATATATATATATATATATATATATATATATATATATATATATATATATATATAATATAATTTTGTTTTTTTCTGAAAATGAATGAAACAATCATGTGAGAGATATAACTACCTTGGTACCCTGGTCTACATTCACCTCTACTGAACTGTGAACAAATGTTGCATCAAAACTTTAATAAAGTGCAAGTCTTCCACTCAGCTTCTGTATATCCTGCAGGAAGTGCTGTATTCTTTCTAGTCTGAAACAGTGCTCTCTGCTGCCACCTCTGTGCATGTCAGGAACTGTACAGAGCAGTAGCAAATCACCATAGAAAACATATCCTGAATTTGACAGTTCATGACATGGACAGAGGTGGCAGCAGAGAGCAATGTGTCAGACTGGAAAGAAAACACCACTTCCTCCACAACATACAGTGGCTGAAAAGTACTGAAACACCTGAAGTGGTGTATTGTTTCCAGTCTGACACAGTGTTCTCTGCTGCCACCTTTGCCCATTATAGGAACTGTCCAGAGGAGGGAGATTTTCTATAGTGATTTGCTACTGCTCTGGACAGTTCCTATCATACACAGAGGTGGCAGCAGAGAGCACTGTGTGTCCGACTGGAAAGAATACACTACTTTGTGCAGGACATTCAGCAGCTGATAAGAACTAGAAAACAAGATTTTTTAAATAGAAGTAAACTACAAATCTATATAACTTTCTAGCATCAGTTTATTTGAAATTACTCTTTTAAGCAGGCTTAGCTTCTGAGCCCACTCAACTTTTCCCCAGCACACATCCACCATAAATGAAAGAAATATGACGCAAAGGAGTTAAAGGTAGTCCAAAATAGTCCCTGGACTGTGGATGCTATTGCAGTTCAACCTGCTGTACCAGACAAAGCCCAAAGAGAGAGGTAGTAAATGAATAAACACTGATCCTGTTTCTAATCCTGGACAACCCCTTTAATAAGGTTTGGAAAGTCTTGGTTTTTTATATAATGGTATCTGTGGTCATGTACTGTAATGGATGGAAATAAAACAGGTACATAACACAAGAGAATTAAGTGCTGTACATAAATCAAACAGTTTAATGAGTCAGTAAACCTGTTTGCCTATCTAGACTGTTAATGCTTTGTTTTAAGAGTTGATTTCATCAGAATGTTTGTGCAAAATGTTCTGCCAGTACTGATATACAAGTAAACCTGTTGAATTAGAAAATTGGTATGTCTTTCATTTATGTATTTAACACGTGGTTTGAGTTGAAGAAAAACTCTACTCAAATCTGTCATGCTGAATTGGGTTTTTAGTGCACAGTAAGGTTCATTTTTGGCATTTACAGTTTGTGCCTAATTGTTGGTGGCTACACTGTGTGTATAGACTTTTCAATTATTTCTTTTAAATTTTAAAGTAATATTTGGTCAGAATTATTTTAACCTAAAAAACACTGTTAAAGGGGTATTCTGGTAAAATACATGTTCAATCATCCTCCCTCCTGGAGACTAAAAATTTGTTTCATACTTGTAAGCCAGAGAGCAAATCAGCAAGGATCCACAAAAAGTTTAATTCAGCTACTATGTATAGTAAGTGTCTGGGGTCTATATTTTTTAAAGGGGTTATCCAGGTTACACTATTTTGCCTTGGTCTCTATAAACAAAAGAGGCATACTCATCTACCTGGGTTCCCTGCAGCTCCTGGTCATCTGGTTCCCACTTGCCTCTCTGCTTCCTTCTTCTAAAGGCCTTATAATGCTTTTATTTGTATAGCACACACAGATTCCACAGCACTTCACATAGTTTTTGCCAATTATTGCTCCCTGTCTCCATTAGGGCTCGCAATCTAAATCCACCTATCTGTATGTTTTGGAGGAAACAGGAGCAAACCCGCGATCGTTATAGCTAAATAACTGAAGAAACCCACGCAAACACAGAGAAAACATACTAACTCTTTGCAGATGTTGCCCTTGGTGGGATTTGAACCCAGGACCCCCCCGCTGCATGGCGTTTAAATATTTTGTAGTGATTTTGTAGCGAACAATTCTGAGGTTATTACATTCACTGATTACTGTTATGAATGATCATTTTTACGTCTTTATATGGTTTCCACACAACATGTTTTATTAGCAAACGACTTAGCACACGAACAGATATGCGAACGATTGGCGAACTGCCAACAATAATTTTTCAAGATGTTGAAAGACAAAAATGAACGATTTTTCGTTCATTGTTTGATTGTTGGGCGTTATTACACGGACAGACAATCGCTCATTTTCGATCGTTACAGCTAAATTTTTTATTTTTATAATTTCTCTGTGTAATAGGGCGTTTAGATGGAGTCTTCTCAGGTGGTCCACTTAGCCAGTCAATGATTGAAGTGAGACGCTGCTGAGATTATTCTGCCTTATGCTGCGTTTACACGGAACGATTATCGTTCAAATTTTTGCAATAACGTTCGCATTTGAGCGATAATCGTTCTGAGTAAACACAGCAAACGATCAAGCGACGAGCGAAAAATCGTTCATTTTGATCTTTCAACATGTTCTTAACTCATCGTTCGTCATTCGCTAAAAATTCGCAGATCGCTTCGTGTGAACAGTCTTTCAAAGATTTACCCTATGTAAAAGATGGGCTTAAGCGATCTTAAATACGATCACAATAACGATTTTTCTTACGAATATTCTAACGATTTTTCTAACTATTTATTCGTCTAAATGCTGATCGTTATAAAAACCAAATTGTTGCTTTAAAATCGTTAAACGATCGATTGGGCGAATTATCGCTCCGTGTAAACGAAGCCTTAGAAGTAGGAAGCAGAGTGACAAGCAGGGGAACAGAAGGCATAACATTGGGAGCTATGGGAGACTCATCTAAGTCAGTATGGCTTATATTTTTTACTTTTATAAGGGGTTTGGGATCTGCATTTTGAACCCTGGTCTGGGATCTCAATTTATTCTAAGCATCTGTATTTACTTAGAGTCCATGTTTATTCTGAGATCTACAGTATATTCTGGGGTCTGCATTAACTCAAGGTTGGTGTTGAGCAGATCTGTTAAAATGTTTGGGTTCGGCAATGTTCTCCGAACCCAAGTGTTCGGCATTTGACTCTCAGCGGCTGCATAAGTTGGATGCCACCCTAGGGAGTCCTGGAAAACATGGATACAGCCATAGGCTAAAACTATGTCTTGCTGGCACAAGGCTGCATCTAACTTTTGCAGCCACGGGGAATGAAATGCTGAGTGATCCGAGAACTTTGTTGAACCCGAACAGTTTGACAGGTCCGCTCAATACTACTCAATGCACCCATATTTATTCACAGGTGGGGTTTTGTTTTAAGTATGTATGTATTGTGGAGTCTGTGTGTATTTAGTGGACCTACGTTGTTGTGTGTATATATTTAAGGGGTCTGGGGTGTATAGTTATTTTGGTTCAGTGCATCTTTTTTTTTTTTCAATCAAAGTAATTTTTATTGAATTTTCAGAAAAAAAAAAGAGAGGTTTACAAACAGCAGGGACGGACGAAAGACAGATGTCTCATCCCCACTAGACATACAACAAAAAACATTGGAACTAATTTGGCAATGTCCCATATATCTCGAACCAAAGTCCAGTAAACGTGCAACCTCCAACATCCAGTAAAACCAGAGTTTATATGAAAAAGGCTGGTGCGCTGCGATCATTTCAATAGTTACACAGATGTCATCAGAACCACCCGACAGAATACAACATAAACGTATATGTCCTATCTAGAACCCGGAGGGGGTTCAGCCCTGCCCCTAGTCAGAGACTGCGGCGCCAACCCCGGAGCGTCTAACCAATGGGCCCAAATTTTTTCAAACTTCTTCATCGCCTCGCGTTTTTCATAGGCACACTTATCGTTGGCTATAAGCCAGTTCACTTTAGTTATCAAAGTGGACAACCTCGGGGGATCTTGGTCTAACCAGGACTGTGCGATAAGTTTTCTGGCCATATACAGTATTCGGGCAACCCCTATTTTTTCCGGGGTAGTTAAGGCAAGGTCTTCTACATACCCTAAAATACACACCAAGGGGGATTGTTCCAGATGGATAGAAAAAACTCTATAAATAAGGGATGTTATCTCCCGCCAGTACCTAGTTAGCTTCGGGCAACGCCAGAACATATGGAGGAGACCCCCTTCATCCCTCCGGCACCGAGGACACAGTGCATCAGACCTGATACCCACCTTAAATAGAAAGGCGGGGGTTCTGTATACTCTGTGCAGGAGGTAAAGCTGGGACAAGCGATGCTGCTCTCCAACGGACAATTGAGGTGTCATCTCCAAGACCTCCTTCCACAAATTATCCTCCAAAGGGCCCAAATCAGCCTCCCATTTTTGTTTAATCGTCAGGGGATGCCCCTCCAGGAACTTGTCATGCAAATGCAAATATAATAGTGAGATCAAGCCAGCGGTGGACGTTGAGGTGCCCACTATATTAATGGGTGGTATTATAACCCGATCCCGAGTCAACACATCCCCCTCCCCGTCACAGGCATGTCGTAGCTGCAGATATTTATAAAAATGGGACCTTGGGATAGAGAACTCCTCCCCCAACCGCTCAAAACTCTTAAAATGGTCTCTCTCATACAATTGTCCCACTCTCCTAAGACTCTGCCACTGAGTAAACCCGTCCAAAAAGAAAAGCTCCCCCAACCATGGGGTGTCCCAAACAGAAGTGTAGGCTGAGCACCCCGTTAACTGATACATATCCCTCACCCTCCACCATACCCTGTGATACAATTGTAGTGTAGGCGCCCCGTCGAAGCTGTATAAAATCGTTTAGCCTCCAACACCTCAAACAATTTCTGGGAATTAAAATGAGTTTGCAATAACTTAGCGGTAGGATCAGAGATAGTATCAGTCTCCCACCCCCTAATATGCTGAAGCTGGGCAGCTAGGAAATACACCATAGCATTGGGCACAGCCAACCCCCCCGCTGATTTAGCCCTCTGGAGAGTTTCCAGTTTAATACGAGGGTGTTGAGAGCCCCAAATGAGGTTCCTAAAGAGTCTGTGAACCTTATGAAAGAAACGTATAGGGACCCAAATAGGAGAGTTGTGTAACCCATATAATAATTGGGGCATCCACACCATTTTTATCAAGTTAGCACGGCCAACTACCGACAATGGGAGCCTCCGCCACACCGCCAGCTTGGTCTGAAATTTAGTGAGTATGGGGGTAAGGTTAAGCCGTTCATATGCTCTAATATCCCTGGAGATCACTATACCAAGATATTTAAACTCAGTGACAATTTTGAGAGGAATGGAGGGGTCAGACAGCTGTACCGAGTCCGCATCAACTGGCATCAGTACCGACTTGTCCCAGCCAACAGACAGCCCTGAGTAAGAGCCATACTCCCGTATGATCGCCACAGCCGTGGAAAGGGAGGCAGAAGTGTCATTTAGATATAGCAGTAAGTCATCCGCGTACAATGCAATTTTCTCCTCATGAGGACCCCTCCTAAATCCCCGGACCTCTGTGTGGTTGCGGATGAGAACCGCCAGTGGCTCGATGGCAATTGCGAACAGGAGCGGGGACAGGGGGCATCCCTGTCTCGTACCCCGCCGCAAGTCAAACCTGGAAGAAAGGCCTCCATTGATCCGCAACCGGGCACACGGTGACGTATATAATAAGCGGATCCAAGAAAGAATCTGAGGCCCAAACTGCATTTTCTCCAGGACGGCCCATAAGAACGGCCACTCGACGCTGTGAAAAGCTTTGACAGCGTCGAGCGAGCAAATTGCCCTGTCTCCCGGGTCCCCTGAGGGGAGCTGAAGATTAATAAATAACCTGCGAATGTTCATGGCCGTGGACCTAGCCGGTATGAACCCTGTCTGATTAGGATGGATTAGGGACGACATGTAAGCCGCAAGACGGTTAGCAATGGCCTTAGCTATTATCTTAACGTCTGTTGATAATAAGGAGATGGGTCTGTAAGAGCCCGGTAAGGACGCGTCCCGTCCAGGCTTAGGTAACACAATTATTATGGCCTCCCTCATAGATTCGGGTAATAAACCCGACTCTACGGACGCCTGCCATACCTCCAACAGTCTGGGAAGCAACACATCCCCCACCTTCTTAAATAATTCCCCAGGCAGCCCATCCAACCCAGGCGCTCTACTGTTAGCCATGGAGGAGGCCGCGGCCTCGAGCTCCTCTAATGTGAGTGGGGAATCCAATGACTCTCTAGTGTCATCTGTCAAGACAGGGAGAGGGATAGACGCTAAATAATCGCCAATGCTACTGGGCATAACTTCTAAATGGGAACTATAGAGGGTCTCATAATAAGAGTAAAAAACACGTAGGATGTCAGGGGTAGCAGTCACCAGGGCATCACTGGCGTCCTGGATATGGGTAATGAATGCGGACCCTCTTTGGGAGCTAGAAATGACCGACAAAAGGTGTCCTGTGCATTCCCCCTCCACAAAGAACATATGCCTGGCAAAATTACGCTTATGGGCAGCAGACTCCAAATCAAAATCAGTGATTGCCTGTTGGGCCTCTCTAAGTCTAGTGGCAGAAGCAGCCGAGCTGCACGTGATGTGCCTTGACTCAGCCTGTGACAGGGAGTCCTGCAGCGCCAAACGAAGGCGGCCACAATTGCGCTTAATATGGGTAATCTGTTGGATAAAGTGTCCCCTCAAAAAGGCCTTCATGGCATCCCACTCCACCTGTGGGGTCGCAGAGCCTGCATTATGCGTAAAAAACTCCTCCACCGCCATATGTATACCTGGAATCTCAAGTACCGTTAACCAATGAGGGTTAAGTCGCCATGAGCAAACAGTAGAGCGCCATACCCCGGGATGTTCTAAAAGGAGACTCAGAGGGGAGTGGTCAGAAAGGGAGCGCGGAAGATATTCAACCTCTAGGGTCCTAGCTAATGCACGAGAGTCTCCCAGTGCCAGGTCTATTCGGGAAAGACTACCATATGTAGCTGAGTGACAGGAATAAGCCCGCACACCAGGATGCCGTGCCCTCCAGATATCAAACAGTGCCACCTCCCCCGGTAGGGTTTGTAAGGAATTTGGGCGGTTTGCAGTGGGCATGGCCCCTAAGGATACTCTATCCATGAGGTTGTCCACAACTGTGTTAAAATCTCCTATAATGAGCAGTGGGGCATCCGGGTGTACGGCTCCAAATCCAAGCACCATTTTCAGAATAGAGCTATTATAAGGTGGAGGAACATATACCGAACAAAGCACCCATTTAACAGCATAGATAGAACAGTACAAACACACAAATTGACCTCGTGGATCTATTTTTTTCCTCCATACACTCAAATGGGATATTTTTATGAATTAGAATACTAACTCCGCGGGAGTATTGTGAATAACAAGAGTGGTAACTCCAGCCCACCCATGCCCTCTGCAGCGACTGATTCGTATCCTTAGTAAGATGGGTCTCCTGCAAACACAAGATGAGAGGCTGTAGAGTGCGCAACTTATCAAGCAAAGCATAGCGTTTGTCTGCCTCACCAAGACCTCTTACATTCCAGGAGACCACCCTAATACCAGTCGCCATAGTTGAAATTTGAAAAGTGAAATTGCACAGGTAGCACCGTCAGCCCCCGCACAGGAGCAGAGCTAAATACAGTAATATAGGAGAGCACACAAATCAGGCATATATGAGAATGGGCACTGCCAATAACCCAAAGATCACACATGTCCAGAACCTTCTGTAACCAGAAAAAACAAGAAGAAAACAAAAAAAAAGCAACATGAAGGAAAAATCTCCCATAAGGAAGAGAAAAAACATAAAAACCAGGTAAGCTATCCACTACGTGCGGACAGGTGGGGCAACAAGTTCTCCACGCTACTGGGTGTATAAACAGATATTCTCTGCAGACGGCCCCGCGATAACAGGATCATTGAGTGCAACTACGGGCTTTCAGGAACCAGGCGGCCATACTCCGAAGACTTTAGGGACGGGCACCCTGTCGGATCTGCTGCTGGTGGGCGTCCAGCCAGTGGGCGGCGTCCTTTGGGTCAGTGAAGAAATGTGTTTCATCCAAGGCCACAACACGTAACTTGGCTGGATATAACATGGCATAGGAGACCTGTAACTGACGCAGCCTTCTTTTCACATCAAGAAAGCGTGCACGTTTCTTCTGTATTTCGGCAGAATAATCCGGGTAGAAAGAGACTCGTTTGCCATTAAAAGTAATATCAGGTTTTAGACGTGCAGATTGTAGAATGGCATCTCTGTCCCTGTAGTGCAACAGTTTTGCCAGTACCGGGCGCGGCGGCGCCCCTGGAGGGAGCGGGCGCGTGGGGACTCTGTGCGCCCTTTCAATAGCATATAGAGGGGACAGAATCTCTTTGCCAAAAGTGTCCTTTATCCAATTTTCAAAGAACCGTGTGGGATCAGGACCCTCCACTTTCTCAGGGACCCCCACTATGCGTACATTATTGCGGCGCAGTCTATTCTCAAGATCATCAGTTTTAAGAAGCAGTGTAGAAATTTGCTGTTCATGCCTGCAGGTGTCTCTGGCAATGGGGGCCATTTTGTCCTCTATATCACTGATCCTGCCCTCTGCTGCCACCATTTTTTCATTAACTTTCTGCACATTCTGGCGCATGAAAGTCAGTTCCTCCTGGAGGGTGCCCATCTGTTGTTGCAGAGCAGCAATGGCTAGGTTGCCTTTAGTAACGGCCTGGAATACCTCTCTCAGCGTGGGCTCAGGCTGGTCATCTCCCTCCTCCTCCTCTTCCCTATGTATCTGCACCACATGCTCCTGCTGCACCACAGGGGTCGGCGCCCGTACCGCTTGTGACCGGGGACTCTGGAGCAGTGCCATTATGGAGCCACCATCACTCCCTTCCATGCTGGGTCTGGCGAACGCTGCCAGTTTAGTGGCTGTAGTGAGAGGGGCGGCCTTACCAGCGCGCGCTGTGGAGGAGCCGGCGCCATCTTGGGAGGCCTTGCGTCCGGACCCCGTCACCTCTCGGGCAGTCTTTCTCGTGGTCCCGCCAGCCATATCACCGTCCGGGTGGATGCCTGATGCTGCCGGTTAGAAAGGTAGGAGCAAAATCCGCCGGTCTCCAGCCCGCAGGAGCAGCGAATCTCAGCCGGTATGCGGGAGCTAACGCACCGTGCATCCTACAGCATCCCCAGTCAGGCTCCGCCCCCGGTTCAGTGCATCTTTAAAGTTGATGTTACAGTTTCTGGCGATCTTCCTGTTTGACTCAGTTGCTTTAATTGCTTTGTTACGAAAGAACTGGATGTAAGACTTTTGTAAACCATTTAATACTTTGACGGCCATTCTGGTTTAATGGTCTGTGCAAATAGGTTTATTTTTAGCCATAACTGAAGTGCAGTGAGGCAGTGTTAAACATTGCTATCCCTGTGTGCTTAATGGCTGAACTCATAAAACAAGAAACTGTTGTCCATTGGAATGCATCATTTTTAGAAAAGTCCAGTCTAGATTTAAATAGTATCTGATCAACCAGTTATTCCAAAGGTAGCAGCTAAATGGTGCTACTATGTGCATTAAAGTGAACGGACAATTCACACACAGACTAGGGTAGATCATGACAGAAGGAAGACAGAAGGCATGCCAGACATGAAGGGCATGGGTACAACTACTAGTCAACCAGGTAAAGTAGGAAACCTATCTCAATACAGAGGTAAGGTGCTACTGATGACCATGGACAGTCCATGTTGGACATGGAAAAGTGAATGGAGCACCATTTTATATTTCGTTGTGAAGATCCATGGTTACTTGTTGTACCTCCGTGGTGTATATTATTCCACTTCTGCCTATTTGTATTTTTTAGTTTCCATTATCCCCGAAGTGTGACTTCATTGTAAGCATCATACCTGCATGAAGACATTATTATATGCTTTTTTTATTTTTATAAGTTATGATATCAGTGTGGCTATTATCCCTATGCTGTGTAGTAAATGTGTGCATTATTGTTATAGTGTGAGTCTGCTTTGGGCATTCGTCCACAACTTCACCGTTGGTATAATTCTTCTTCTATGACTTTAGAGTAGAATAATCTTGTCCTGTGACATTACTGTGATAATAACTGATGTTTTTCACTGAGAAGATAACATTACTGTGCTTTTAACATGGGCATACTTCCGGTCCTAAACTTCACTGAGCTGAGTTTTCCTTTTATTGTGATTCTGGCATGTGTACTGAATGGTATGTACTGTGAGTGACAGTATATACGATTCAGTATACATGCCAGTATCACAGTCTGTGACATAAGTTAAAAAATTATTTGTCATTTTAATACAACCATTTTGATCCTGTCAAGTTTCTACTGAAGGTGGTCATGGTAGTTTAGGACTAGTGTTGAGCGAGCACTAAAATGCTCAAGTGCTTACTACTAGAGTCGAATTGAGTGCTCAACTCGAGTAACGAACCCCATTGAAATCAATTGATGACTCGAGCATTAAACCAGGTGCCTCCAACTTGGCAGAGCCGAGGGTGCTTGGCTGACTTTCGTTGTGTCTTTATGGAAGATGTTGCATTTTTTCGTCCGTTAAAGGGATGTTTAAACAAAATATACAAAAATTTGAAGAAAAAAAATGCGAAAGATTTCTGTAAAATACATTAGAACTCTGTATTTAGTTTTTAACAGTTAGTTTAAACAGTATTTTAACAGCTTCAGAGCTCTCGGCATCAAAATAAATGATGAAGCTGGGAGTTCCAAAAGTGTTAAAATATTCATGCTACTCTACTGACACAGCGTTTTAGTACAGTAGCATGAATATTTAAACAGTACCACGAGGTGCTTGACCTAAGTTTCGATCCAGCATCCTGATGCACTGTGCTTGACCATGCATTCTCGCTCAACACTATTGGCGACTCACTTAAAGTTTTGCCATGGGGTTTTATGGCAACACACTGCACCCCTGATGAGGTGTTCTAGCAGGTGTTTTTGCTTTGATAACTCTTGAATTGTGTGGAACATACATGTAATTTTTCATTTTTAATATTCTTCCATATTTTGATATTATTTTCATAATTTTATTACATTGGTATTAATGATCTAAGAGTTCATGCATGGGCCATCCTCCAATAAATTAAAGGGATGGTGTTACGAAGCAAAGAAGGTATAATGAGAGGTATACTATACATATACATGTACAAGGGAAATCAGGTCTGTTGTTTTTAGTAAAGTAACTTATATGACAGTACCATTTTTCTTCGCTATGCATCTGATTACTTCCTTTTTTCCTTGCTGAGGCCCTGCGGTTGCCATGCAAAAGTGCAGTCACTTTCCCACAATCCCCCTTGCCTGCATGTAAAGTGAAAACTGTGGACAAGGGCCACAGGTTATGAAACAAAGCAGCACAGGGAGGGGGGTTAGTGAGGCTATATCTCTCAAACAATACATTTTAAGAAATGCTTGTAAATTTGAAATATGTTTAATTTAACATAATGCATCATTCTAGATCCCTTTGACTGTGAACTGTAACTGTGGAGGCACAATGGCCTATAGTTACATTATGTTGATGGCATAGTAGCTGTGACCTCTGTAGGCTTCCGCTGTAATTGCTGGGGTAAAAGAAATCTCTGATCTGTGGCAAGTAACGTGTTTGATGCAAGACTTAAAGGGAACCAATCAGCATTTTTAGTTTACACTGAAACAAATAAATTTTCTTTTATTATCCCCCAAAAAGTGCAAAAGAAGGGTCCGTGGAGTCTCAGTTACGAGTCTCAAAACACGGGAATAGCCAGATATCCCTCCAGGGGAGGGAAGCCTATTGCCAAGGGGGTGTATCCCAGTGGGGAGATCACCAAACCACCCTGATACGTAGCCCCTTAAGTCCCACTCGGTTGCAAGTACTGGAACATAAATAGGGAAATACCAGGGTGGCCCCTTTTACGTCAAAGTCTAACTCTGTGGTGAGTATTGCTACATGACAAGGATTTACCAAGCAGGCATCCATCCACATAAGATCGTTTCGGGGTAGTTGCCCCTCGTTAGTGTGGAGTAGGAGTCTGGCTAGCAGGGGCAATGAAAAATAGACCAACAAAACACAGCAATCGCTTAGCTCAGGGAGACCAGCGACAAAAAAATCAAATGGAGTACTCACTAAAGAGTCTCCACTAATGCATTGCCCCCTATAAATTTAAATATGCAAAAGAAGGGTCCGTGGAGTCTCAGTTACGAGTCTCAAAACACGGGAATAAAAATTATAAAAGTTAATCTATTGTATATGTAACTTGTAAGTAAATTGCGCAAATAAAAAGTTAAATTTTTCCCACAAAAAAACAAGGACTCATATGGCTAAGTCGGCAATAATAATACAATGGTATGACTTGGAAGGTGGCAATGAAAAAAGTAGAAAAATTGTTTGGTCACTAAGGCCCAAAATAGGCTGGCCACTAAGGGGTAAAGGGATGGGATATACTTTTTACTGTTTCCATTTTTGGATACCTTTAACTCTTTCATTTTGTTCATGTTTGTTCAATTCCACCATCGTTTTTCATTTCCTTTTTTTGCACCATTCATTATAAGGTTTTCTTTTTCTTTTTTTTTTATCAGGTTAATAATTTCAATAAAAGAATTTTTCATTGAAAGGAATGTTAACGTCAACACTTTCTGAATGCTATAATTCCTTGATTTTTTTTCTATTGAAGTACATGTTCTTTATAACTTGTGTGTTGTAACGAATGTAGTGATATGAAATGTGTTTGTTTTATTTGACTATTTCTGCTCTATTCTTCTTATTTTTTTTAGTTTTTGCCCCACTTTAGGACTTGACTGTGTATTCTTGACTGTGTATTCTTGACTGTGACCTAATAGGTAAATAAACATGGCAGACATAAGTACCTTTGTTAGGCCCCTGGCAGCCAAGATCACAAGGGGGCTGTCCACTGAACACTTAGGTACAACTTGTAGGTAAGAGAATTGACAGTTAATTTTTCACTTGCTGCTGATAGTGGTTTAGATAAAGTATGGCTGCATATTATTGGGCCCTATGTTTTTTCCCTGCAGATACATTCAAACTTGACTCCACTATTGAAGTGCTAAGGTTGGGCCCTGATCTCACTCCATTTACATTGCACATATGGTTTTATATAAGAGCCCATATATATGCAACTGTTAGCAGTTCTAAAAACAAAACAAAAAAAATCTGTAGCTAAGATACAACTATGTTGAAAGGTGGCACCAGCTAAAACCACAAAATCAATGTAGATATTCACCTACACTCTCTTTGTAGACAGCTGCCAAAGAACACATGCTGGATTGCTGTGAAATTATCGTCACTGTAAAAGATAATTACAAGGCTAATAACATTATACAAAATAGCTACTATATTGTTCAAAATTTAGGTGGAGAACAAATAAATGCATAATAGTGACTAATGTTATATACAAACAAATAGCTATACCATTTATATTGTCATTTATAAAACTGAAAATACCTAAAGCTACCTGCAGAAGTCATAACTTTACTGGCTTGTAGGATCCTTCCTTCAAAAGTGAGCGTCTTGTCACTGGAGAGAGGCTTACTAGCACTGTGCTCTACTGCAGGTCCCTTTTTGAGTTATCTGTCCCTTAGTCTGTCCCTTCTAAGGTGGTCGACTATCCTGTTTTAGTAAGTTAAATCCATGGCATAGGCAAGGGTTGAGACTCCCTTGTTTCCCTTGGGGTCTAGTCTACCAACCCATAGTGGTTGGGTAACAGCTGTGAAAAACAGGTCTGTTCTCTTCTCTCTCTGAAACCAGAATGAATCCCTCAAGCAAGGGCAGACTACAGAGAGAAAGTGTATGTGTAGCTAATCCTAATGTTAGCTGCAGCTGTGCTGTGAGAGTTTGACATGTAGTGTTTGGAGTAAGGAACAGCGGCCACCTGTGACACTAGAGTGAGACACTTTTGCCAAGGTGTAAGAACAGAAAAGAAAACACGTAGTGGGACACTACATAAGTAGTAATGTGCCAGTACTGACAATTTCTAAGCAGTTTGTGGGGAGAAAGATTCACTTTAAGATCAAGGATGCACATAGTATACACAAAATAACTCTAACTATCATTGTTTTCTTTGTAGCCACATTTTTCTATTTCTTCATTCTCGACATTCTGTTGGTTAGAGAACCTATGTTTCTTTATGCCCCATAATTCTTAATATAGTTACAGCAATTATAATTATGTTATTTCTAATGGCATTGCATAACAAGAAATCCACTTTTAGAGCAGGGTGCTGGTCCTGTTAGCAGATAATTAACTGTTACTATTAACTTCCTCATTCCATCACATAGCATTTCCTGTGCATAACCCAAATATTCCCTGGACTTCTTGGGAAAGTTTTGCATGTTGCTTTAGGAAGCCTTACAGTTTTATTTTTAAAAATATGAATATTGTTCATAACTTTAATAAAAAGAAATATGAAGTGGTACAAAGCCCGTGCAGTATCAGATCATGCCCCCTTGTGTGTGGATATACTATCTGGGGAGGAGCAGAGATCTATGGGATGGAAAGTAAATGCATAATCAGATTAAGAGTGAATTAGAGGAGATGTTGAATAGAAATTGGGGGACAGCATCGGATGGTGTAGTATGGGATGCAAAGAAAGCTTTTCTTCGGGGTGTTCTCAAGAAAAATATTGAGATCAAGAAGAGGGAGTTTAAAAGGGAAGGAATAGAGCTGGAGAGTAAGGTGAAAAGAATGGAGAGGAAATATCAGGAGGACCCCGGTGAGGAAAGTGAAAGGGATTGGTTACAGGCACAGGAAGAATATAGTAAAATGCTAGAAGAAAAAGCCAGGAATAAAATATTTTTAATGAGAAAAGAGAAGTATTTAAGTGGAGGGAAGCCCAGTAAAAGAACTATGGCTATAATAGAGAACCAAGAGCCCAGGAAAGGAATATCAGCAATAAAAGATTGGGAATGGGAGGCTGACTAGTATGCAGAAGGAGATTAGAGAAGTGTTTGTAAGATACTACGATGGGTTGTATAGATCAGAAAGTAAGACAACAGCGGAGGAGATGGAGAGGTATTTGGATACAGTGAAAATCCCAGTAGTATCGGAAAATCAGAGAACGGAGCTTGGGGCCCCATTGCAGGTCTGGGAATTTGAAAACGCACTGAAGGAAGTAAAGGGGAATACCTCTCCAGGAGGAGATGGTTTGCCATTTGAGGTTTATAGGAGATTTGGGGAAGTACTCCTTCCAGCACTATGTAGGGTAATGAGAGGAGCATTGGAAACGGGGCAGCTACCAGACTCTATGAGAGAGGCGAACATAACACTCATACCCCAAAGAAGGTAAAGATCTACAGGAGGCCGGTGCATATAGACTAATGTCACTTCTGAATGTAGATGTTAAGCTGTATGCCATAGTGCTGGCAAATAGTTTAAAAAAAGTGATATCGGAGTTGGTGCATGAGGACCAAGGAGGCTTTGTGCCAGGGAGAACGATTATGCGAAATATCGGAAGGGTCTTCCATAATATGCAGATAGCCGATGGGGGGACTTCCAAATCCATCCTGTCATTGGATGCCGAGAAAGCCTTTGACAGGGTGGAGTAGGAGTTTCTATGGAGGGTAATGGAGCGGATTGGGTTGGGAGAGTAAAGCTCCTGTATAAAGATGTAAGATCATGTGTACCCGTAAATGGGATACAATCAGAGTGTTTTGATTGGTTGGGAAAAGTAAAGCTCCTGTATAAAGATGTAAGATCATGTGTACCCGTAAATGGGATACAATCAGAGTGTTTTGATTGGACCCAGTCTGCTATCTCCTGAGCTCCCCGCTGGCTACATCATGACCTGGTTGATGGATGCCCACTGAGCCAGTCAGTGACTGGGGTAGGACAATGCTGAAGTCACTGACTGGCTGAGCGGGCTAACTTTTTTTCACTTTCCCCCACCCCCTGCCTGTAGTGTTTTTTGGGAAGAAAGAACACTAAACAAGGCACTGTAAACCACTATCCCTACTGACCAAGTAAGTGTAAGCACCCTAGGGATTTGCCCTCTCCGCTCCAGGATGTGGAAGGTGGACTTCTGCAGCTAGAAGGTACCAAGTCACTCAGCAAGTGTGGTCCTGTTGAATTCAGCAGCTTGTTCCACAGAACCAGACAGAGCCGGTGCAAGGCACCGGGAAAAAGGCTGAGTATATGTGGTCAGCAGACCAGGTCATCAGCAGGAGAGTCAGCGCAGGACCAAAGATAAGATGGGTATTGTAGTCAGACAAAAAGTTAGGGCAGGTGGCTTCAGAGGCAGGTCAGAAAATCTGAGTCTGCAAAAGGAAAGGCACATGGTAGAGGCAGGGGGTTAGACAGGAAGTTTAATCCAGAGAACAGGTACAGATCAGGATACATAGAAAATCAGCAGGATCAGAGAAATGCACCATGGATTAGAATGCACAAATGCAACAACGCTCAGGCAGAAAGGGGCAAGTGGAATGAGTTTTTATATAGGTACAGGTGGCTCTGGATTGGCAGATCTCCCCAGCAGATGGAGACAAACTGCCTCTATAAAACCAGAGCAGTTGGCTGCATGCGCACCCTAGTGGCCAGAAGTGTCATTGCAGCAGTAATAGGGAGAAGACACTGGCAGACACAAGCAACCCCAGGACAAGCATGGAGAACAGCAGAGTAGTGGGCAGGGTGATGCTGTCGGTGAGTCTTGCCTGGCAGTGTTACAGTTACATTATTGGATAGAAGATGCTGTTCTCCAGATCCATTTCACTTGAATACTTCTAAGCAGGAACCAACCCAGTTGCGCATATGCGAATTTGAATTAAGGGTTCACTGTTCCAACCCATTTGTTTGTGGATTATTTGGTGTATTTTCAATGGCTACTTTTTCACTTTAATTGTAACCTATATTGTTAAAGGAATAGAGTGTGCAAATCTTTCAAAAACTTGCAACAATTTGTGGCTGCAGCTGTGATTTATTCTGCAGCCTTAAGAGAAACACTTGTGTGTGAATGAACCATTTCTTTTCAGGATTTAATATTTAAGTTACATTTCTAACCTTTGAACAACCAAAGTCCCCCCCCCCCCCCCCCCCCCCGCAGTGTAATGATAAAATACATTGCAAGCGGCCATCTGGTTTTCAGTTTTAATTAGGGAAACTTAGATTCCTCTCTTGTTGTCTATTCTAGTATGACAGGTTCATGATCAGCCGGATGCTGTGACCTGTTGGCTTGCTTATGGGTCAATGGACTTTATTGGTTTAGCACCATCCTTCAGAGGCTAATTCTCCTGTTTCATGCCCTTCTTCTGTCACCCTTAAAACGTAATGCATGGGTCTGTTTGGAAGCTTAACATTCTCTCAGTAACACCTCATTGATTAGGTCAACAGGGAGACAAATACAGCTGAAGTGTTTTTTTTATATAATAATAAGAATGAATGTTATAACATAACTGGGTTTCTTCATTCGGAGATCACATATTATCCTAGAATGCTTGTATCATAATTAAATAAGAATAAAATTCTAAGGAGGGTGAAATGGGCTGTTAGCTAATGGTGCCAGAACCCCTTTGGACTGATAGGAGCTGCAATTGCTCTATTGCTTCAGTATTTGTGTTATTTTTAAACCTGATGCCAGGGAATCTCGCCTCAGGACACAATCTGTTAAGGCCCTATTCCACGGAACAAATATCGGCCGCTACGGATGATAATCGTCCCGTGGAATAGAGTGCAGCGATCAGCTGACATCGTTCATGTCGGCTGATCGTTGCAGTCGCTTGTTTTTCAACATGTTGAGAAACAAACGACTGATACAGCAACGATCTGCTGCCGTCGCTCCGTTGAATAGGAGCGTCGGCAGCAGACGCTGCTTTATCCTATGGGCTGCCCGGACGATCAGCGATCACCCGGGCAGCCCCCCCTCCCGCAGCTCCCCACCGCCCCTCCCGCACTCACCCGCTTGCTGCAGCCGCGTTGAATAGCGGTGGCAGCGAGCGGGGATCAAGGAGTAAATGAGCGCTGACAGTTGTGCCTGCGTTTGCTCCTCTAGATGGCCCGTGGAATAGGGCCATTAGCAATAGTGCAGTGGATAGTATCAGAAGACCAAACTGTGACTGGTATATGTGAGACCATGTCATTGTCCCTAGGTCAGACATGTCCTGACCTGTGATAATGTTGTTTGGGGAGTGGAACGAAGTGTGTTGAGTGATTCCTCTAAAGGGCCTTTTACACAGGCCAATTATCATGCAAAAAAATCGTTAAATCATTCGAACTTAAACAAAAATCTTCTGGTGTAAACGCAGCAGCGATCAAGCCACGAATGAAAAATCGTTGGTATGCCGTTGATTGTATTTTTTGAGCTGACCTCAAAATCATTAACAACTTTGCATTAACAACTTTACATAGCGAAAAAAAATCATCACTTTGTTTGCGTGCAAAAGGAACCTTAGGGTATGAGTAATTCAGGCGGAATTTCACGGTGGAACTTTCTTAGTGTGTCATAGCCTGTCTATAGGAGAGAGCATGCTCCTCCCCTGCCATTGCTTTCCACTTAAAGAAGTGACATGTCACTTCTTTGAGCAGAGAGCAGTGGCTGCGGAGGAGTGTGCGCTCTCCCATAGACGGGCTATAACACTGTCACTTCTTTGATTAGAGAGCGGAGGCTGCGGAGGAGTGCGCGGTCTCCCATAGACGGGCTATGACACACTGAGACAGGCGGGGTTCCGCAGTGGAGAGTTCCACCACAGAATTCCGCCTGAAATACTGAATGTGAACATACCCTTAGTGTTAAAAGAGGGAAGCTGATGAGATGTTGCCAGCTGGGAAGTCAGGCTATAAAAGTAGGTTGTAGCCTAGTTTGAAGAGATAGGTTTTCAGGTTACTTTTGAAGGTCTTGATGGTGGATGAGAGCCGGATGTGTCGGAATAGAGAGTTTCAGACTATGGGGGAGGCTTGGGCAGATTGTAAATGTTCCTCAAAAGTGGAAGAAATTACCTAATCTGTTATGAAGGCGAACAAAGGATTCTTCACATACATTATTGACAGGAAGAAGAAACATTGTGGTATTACAAAAATAAATAATGGTGACAACCCCTTTATTGATGGAGATAAGGCGGCCGTTGACCTTATGAACAGCTATTCTGCTCAGTGTTTTCAGAAGGAGGCTATCACAGACACAGCATGGCCAGGGATAGCATTGCCTCCAGTTGTAGGGTTTCAGGTCCTATTTTATCAGAGGCCTATGTTTTAGGGGAACTTGACTGTTTAAAGTTGACCAAGGCGATAGGCTCAGATGGTGTCCACCCCAGAGCTTTTAGACAACTCTGATCTGTGATTGTTGCCTCCCTTACTAATATACCAACAAAACACAGTAATCACTGAACTCAAGGAGATCAGTGAAAAAATTCCAATGAAGTACTCAATCAAGAGTCTCCACTGATGCCCCCCAAAATTTACATTTAAATTTTGGGGGGCATCAGTGGAGACCCTTGATTGAGTACTTCATTGGAATTTTTTCACTGAACTCAAGGAGATTACTGTGTTTTGTTGGTTGATTTGTCATTGCCCCAACTAGCCAGAATCCTGCTCCACACTGACGAGGGGCAAATACCCTGAAACGGCTGTCTGTGGATAGATGCCTGCCTTGGCAAGCCCTTGTCATGATCGCAATACTCGCGCCTTGAGTTAGACATTGACAAAAAGGGGCCACCCTGTTGTTTTCCCTATTGTTCCAATACTCGCAACCTAGTGGGACTTAAGGGGCTATCTTTCAGGGTGGTGTGGTGCTCTCCCTATCATTGAGGCACCCCGTGGCAACAGGCTAGAGATATATGGCTATCCCCGTGTTTTGAGACTCGCAACTGAGGCTCCACGGACTCTTGTTTTGCATATTTAATTTTTTGGGGGCATCAGTGGAGACTCTTGATTGAGTACTTCATTGGAATTTTTTACTGATCTCCTTGAGTTTAGTGATAACTGTGTCTTGTTGGTTGATTTGTCATTGCCCCATTTAGCCAGAATCCTGCTCCACACTGATGAGGGGCAAATACCCGAAACAGCTGTCTGTGGATAGATGCCTGCCTTGGCAAGCCCTTGTCATGATCGCAATACTCGCACCTTGAGTTAGTCATTGACAAAAAGGGGCCACCCTTTTGTTTCCCTATTTATGTTCCAATACTCGCAACCGAGTGGGACTTAAGGGGCAATCTTTCAGGGTGGTGTGGTGCTCTTCCCATCATGGAGGCACACCGTGGCAACAGGCTAGAGATATCTGGCTATCCCATGTTTTGAGACTCGCAACCAAGGCTCCACGGACTCTTGTTTTGCATCCCTTACTAATAGTCTAATTTAAATTATTTTAGGGGATTAAGCAGTTGCATATATGTAGTTGCCTGTATGCTAGCTTTTCATAGGCATGATCCCCGTGAATGCCCATTGCTTTTTCCCTCGCTAGCTTCATTTGTGTATATTTACTTATCACAGCATGTCTTCATTCCAATGTTGCTTTTTTCATTTGAAACAGCAACATCTGAACGAAAACATACTGTGATAAATAAATATACACAAAAGAAGCTGGCGGGGTAGAAAGAACTCAGCACACCTGGTGATCACATCTATGCAAAGCTAATAGTACACTAATTGTTTAATACAGTCTAGCTGACTGGCTGGACTGACGCTTTTTGAGGTTTTCAGGTGAACCAGGCACTTTCTGCACGGCTTAGAAGAGTTAAATGGTCACGCCTTCCATTGTCTTCAATGGGGTTATTTACCTGAGTCAAGCACTTGCACATTTTAGTGCTTGCTGAATACTACTTATAATTCAAATAAGGTTTCAGTAAGGCCTATGATTATCCATTTTTTTTTTCTTCAATG
Source organism: Dendropsophus ebraccatus (assembly GCF_027789765.1). Taxonomy (NCBI): domain Eukaryota; kingdom Metazoa; phylum Chordata; class Amphibia; order Anura; family Hylidae; genus Dendropsophus; species Dendropsophus ebraccatus. The sequence goes on from NC_091460.1 coordinate 111,667,853, forward strand.
ATATCATTGCTTGCTATATAATCTCATTTTTTTCCATCACAAAGCTATTGAACTATATACATTTTTTATTTTTTTTTATCATAGATTTGTATGAGGGTGGCGGAAGTTTTCCTCTTCTTTCTCAACATGGTAATACACCTGCTTTACGACATAATATATAGAAAAGAAACCAGACAGAACAGGGCAACGTTGCTGATCTTGCTCCAGGTAATTTTACAGGAATGCTGAGTGATTGTCCCAGTACAAAGCAGCACGAGAAACCTTTTTTCTTGATCTAACAATAAACATTCAGCAGCTGTGGCTGCAACGTAGCTTTCCAGAGTCTCATGTCTCAGGTGGTGTACAGATCCAGGAAGTGTAATGTCTGGTAAATATACAGTCCTATTATAAGTGAGCAAACCAGTTATTAAACACACAGTGCTGTGTAAAAGTCTTTCCAACAATCCTTATATCAAACAAACAAGGTGTGAAATAAAGAGATTACGTCTAAGGCTATTGTATTTCTTTTCTATTCTTATCTACTGTATGGCCAAGACATTGGTGTAGTATAGTCGGGACTGACATGATTGAAGAATATGTATACGTAGGATATAAAAGAAAATAAAGTTCATTTGACTAGAGTACAAAGAAAAACTAATATTAATCCAAAGAAAACAATGTATGCCTGGCTTATAATGGGTGTGCACAATACACAAGATGACATATATTATAAGGCAAGTCAGGAGACGCTTAAAATTGAGCTCACTATTGAATATACAATTGAAATATATTAAAAGGGTTGTATGAAGCTACTGTATGTTCACACGCTTTCCTTTGAAGCTTATTCTGAGCCTAAAATGTTGTTTTTTTTTTTTTAAATAATTAGCAAACTGTAGAGCTAAGCAAACTTTTCAAAAGTTCTGTTCGACAGGTTTGCCGAACCTTAACGAAAAGTTTGAGTTCATCTGAACAAAACCTTAAATGATCCGCACTAAAACAGCTAAACAATTGCAGGCTTTTAGCTGTGTTCAAAAAGTTCACTCATCGATACTTACCTGTCTGCACTCCCCCAGTGTCCTTCTTCTCCAGTTTCCAGTGTCCCCCACAGCCGACAATATCCCATTCAGCCAATTGCTGATGGGTCAGTGCTTAGCAGAATGGGCTGTGACTCTTGTCTCCATGGTGACAGCCTGCTCGGCCAAACTGTGCTTTCTCGACTGAGCGGGTTGTCACTTGGAAGTCTTGACACAAGAGTGAAAGCCCACTCAGCCAATAACTGGCCGTGGTGTGGTCTCATCTCGGTCAGCCAGTCATTGGCTGAGCGGGCTGCTACTCCTGACAGCCCGCTTGGCCAATCACTGACTGACTTTGACGGGACAGCACCCGCTGAGCAGCCCAAATACAATAAAGAAAACAAAGCCCATGCTTTCTTTCTGTCATTTGCGCACAACCATTCTGTCCTTTGGGTAAAGACCCAAGTAATTTGGAACATATAGTTTTTAGCATCTTTATCATTAGCAACATAACTAATCCCATCTCTAATGAGCAGCTGGATAGTAGATTGGTAGCAAGGGTGTAACTAATGTCTCAAGGGCCTTGGTGCAAGAAGTCTATTTGGTCCCACCTCAATGACCCCACCCGACCTTTGATGACCCCCTGCGATGCCATAATCCCCCCAGCGCACAATTACATTATCCCCCATCCACAGTGCTTCCCATTCTCCTAGGTATGCCTTCTTCCACAGTGTCCCCCTCCCTACTCCTTGGTAAGCCTCCTTCACTCTTCCTCCTCCCTATGCTTCTTTTTTCAGTGTCACCCTCCCTCCTCCTTGGAATGCCCCCTTCCACAGTGTCCTCCTCCCTTCCCCTTTGTATGCCTCACAGTGTTCCCCTCCCTGATCCTCGATATGCCCCCTTCCACAGTGCCTTCCTCTATGCTGTTTTGGTATGCCTCCTTCCACAGTGTCCCCCTCCCTCCTTTGTACTATGCCCCCTTCTGCAGTGTTCCCCTACCTTCTTCTTGGTATGCCTCCTTCTACAGTGTTCCCCTCTCTCATGCTTGGTATGCCGAAGGTGTATTCCTCCCTCCTTCTTGGTATTCCAGTTCCACAGTGTCCATCTCCCTCCTCTGTGGTATTCCCCCGTTCCACAGTGTCCCCCTCCCTGCCCTTTGGTATGCCCACTTCTGCAGTGTTCCCCTACCTTTTTCTTGGTATGCCCCCTTCCACAGTGTCCCTCTCCCTCCTCTGTGGTATGCCCCTTCCACAGTGTCCCCCTCCCTGCCCCTTGGTATGCCCCCTTCTGGAGTGTTCCCCTACCTTCTCCTTGGTATGCCTCCTTTCACAGTTTTCACCTCCCTCATCCTTGGTATGCCCCAAGGTGTAGCCCTCCCTGCTTCTTGGTATGCCCCTTCCACAGTGGCCCCCTCCCGCCTCCTTGGTATGCCCCCTTCCACAGCTCTCCCCAAAACTCCCCCTCCTCCTTGGTATGCACTGTGGCCACTTGCACAGTACTTTCCCCCTCAGGAGGCCCCCTCCACACTACCTACCTGAATCCCCTACCCTCTAACATTCCTGGGATGCTCCTTCTCCTCTCAGAATTTTTAAAACCATACCTGGCTGGTGGACAATGGGAAGGTCAGGAGAGAAAACAAAGCACAATACCCTATTGATGAGAGGAGGGACAGGAAGCATTTCCACATGTGTGCCTTGCCTTCCTCCTCTTCAGTGATTTGTGCTGAGGAGGAAAGGGGGTGGGGCTGTCTAGCAGCAATATGCATTCATGGATGCAAGCAGCTGCTCTTTATAAGTTAAAGACACAGTAAAGGCCCTATTACACCAACAGATCTGATGACAGATTATCTGCCAAAGATTTGAAGCCAAACCCAGGAGTGGATTTGAAAAGAGGAGAAATCCAGTCTTTCCTTTATGACCTGTTCTCTGATTATAGTCTATTCCTGGGTTTGGCTTCAAATCTTTGGCAGATAATCTGTCGTCAGATCTGTTAATGTAATAGGGCCTTAAGGTGGCAAGTGGGGCCTGGCCAGACCTCCTTTGCTGGTGGGCCCGGTCACGAATGTTGCGACCGCTAAAGCTACGCCACTGATCAAGATATATCATTCCAGACTCCACATGTTAGGCTGCGGTGCTAGATTGTCCTAGGAATAAAGTTAAATAAAGAACTTCATAAACATCTTGTACTTCACTCCATTGTTGCTAGTACTGTTGCCATTCTGATATATAAATATATATATATATATATATATATATGTATATAACATTCTATGTTAGCTATGTTCAGAATAAAGGGGGTTGTGTCTCAATGAAAACTCAGTCCATACCGATGCATAATGTTAAAGAAACATTCTACATTAATTTATGTATTCCCCGGCAGCAGGCTGCAGCATATACTTTCCAATGATCATCAAGGTTTTGCTGCACGGCTTCTTTTCGATCCTACAGAACAGTTTAAATCCCACTGGCAGTGATGTCATAGCTCTACTGACCCTCTTCTTTCTCTAGGGCTATTGAAGGCAAGAAGTTGAGGTCTCCAATGCATCTCTAGGAGAGCACTCTCCAGGAGATACATTGGAGACCCTAACTTCTGGTCACCTTAGCGGCAGGGCAGTCGGTGAAGAGGTCACGGGGGCACCCACAGGATTAAAATGTTGCCGTAGGACCAGCATTAGAGTGTCACTGTCGTTATAACTTTCAAAATGCCAGAAAAGGTCAATGTTTCTGATACATAACTTCATATCATCTGCTACCCTTCAGATAGGCAAAGGGAATGATAGAATTCACTGCCTGCAGCTGCCACTAGGAGCTCAGGAACTTTCTGAAGTAAGAACATCTGTTTAACTCAATCTGTCTTCAGTAAACTTGTTGTGTCCCTTTAGTGGTAACTCTCGTATTGTCTTCTTCATCATATAAACTACATCCATTTATATTTGAATCCATGTTTATTAAGAAGTTATAGCATTGTGTCCCCCTACACTTATATTGTAATGTATTTGTTCTAGCTTTATCCCTAGAAACTATAATTCTAAGGAAAATTAAACATACAGTAATGCCCTTGATATCGATCTATGGCACCAATATGTCTGGTGGAGTTGATGCCAGGTGGGATTACTAGTCCAGCAGCTGATTGGCATTAAACTAATAAGGAGGTTAAGGCCTACTTTTCTGCAAGGTTTGATGTCTATTTTAAATGGTTAGGTGCACTTATAGTGCTGCTAAACAGCCGTTCAAGTATTGTAGTATCCAAAAATAACTAATCATGATTTTCCAGTGCTACAGATATACTAAACCCAATTGTCCCACATTTTATAGCCACAATATACCGACTGGCCACTAGGACCAGAATTGCTTCCCCAGACCCATAATCTACAGTGGTCAGACCATTATGTGCGAACACACAATTCTGAGTAGACATTGCTTAGTCTTGAGGATTTCTTCATTAGTTTTAATGCACTCTTATTCTGCAGTGTTGCACAGTCTGTGTTAGGAGGTCTAGCAGCAATCAGGGCCGTTTCTAGCGCTGGGCGGACCGGGCTTCTGCACGGGGCGCCGACAGCTAAGGGGGCGCTGGTGGCACCCCCGGGATCTAACTCTGCGGCTTCAGCCCCCACCCCCCACCTTCCCGGTGGGCACCCATCACCCGCTCACTGCCTCAAGCACCCCACTTCCCGACAGCGCTCATCGCCCGTCACTGCCCGAACCCCCTGGACCGCGCTCAGCTGTGCGCCAGTCTTCCGCCAAGACCCCCAATACCTGCCTGCCCCTTGGACATCGCTTAGCTGAGCGCCCCTCACCCGCACAAGCCGCCGCCCGTGATACCCCTGACCTCATCTTCTCCCTTAGCCGGGGCCGGACGTGGACTCCCTCCAGCAGGCGCAGTGATATGATGTCACTGTGCTTGCTGGAGGATCCGTCCTGCTCCTCACAAGTGAAGAGAGAAGATCAGAGGGTAAAGGGACCGTCCAGGATTATGTGAGTATACAGTATAGTAGTAAACAGTATAGCTATGGGGCAGAGCACAGGGGGGGTTATTACTTTGAGGACATAGGGGGGTTATTACTATGGGGACACGGGGATTATTAATATGGGGACACAGGGGGATTGTTACTGTGGGGACACAGAGGGGATTGTTACTATGGGGACACAGGGGATTATTAATTTGGGGACACATGGGGATTGTTACTGTGGGGACACATGGGGATTGTTACTATGGGGACACAGGGGGAATTATTACTTTGGGACACATGGGGATTGTTACTATGGGGACACAGGGGGGGATTATTAATATGGGGACATTGGGATTATTACTATGGGGACATAGGGGGGGTTATTAATATGGGGACATGGGTATTATTACTATGGGGACACAGGGGGGATTATTACTATGGGGACATGGTAGGATTATTACTGTGGGGACATGGTAGGATTATTGCTGCACATGACACAAAAAAGTGGAAGTTGTTGTAAAAGTGTGGAGCCTAAGATGTTTGTCTGGCAGGTTCAGAAGACATGAATTGTAGCTGCAAGAAATCATCATGGTGGTCCGAGACGGATGGAGAGGAAAAGGGAAGTGATGCCTCAGATCAAAGAAGACGTCACCTGTGAGTCACTAAATGACTGTTTTGCCTCAAGTTGAAAAAGGCTGCACAACACTGCTCTATGCCATAACACACATACACACACACACACACTGCTTCTTCATAGCAACAACCCCCCCCCCCCCCCCCCGACATCACTTGGGGGGGCACTTTTATGAAGATTCGCCCTGTAGTCAAAATCACCTAGAAACGGCCCAGACAGCAATGTGATATACTTCAGGCCTTCTGAGTAATTTATTTTTACATTCTAACCCAGCCTTTGTCCTGGGCTTCAGACATAGACAGAGCAAGTGAAAACCAACACTTAGACAAGCAACATTCTTGAACCTAGTTGCTCAAGTGTGCACCTGTAATATTGTTAATACATCAGGTATGTCAGAAAGATATATCAAGTGTTCAATAAACACAAAGCGCTGACCCGTGAAGCACCTGTTTCAAAATGAATTATATGTATGCAACTCCAATAAAAGTGCACTGCATTATGGGCATGTGACATTAAGTGCCTACAGTATATTGTAATGAAAGTGCATAACTATACTGGTTTAGTGTAAGAGGTTGGGAAAAAAGTAGTCTAGTTTAAACTGGAACATAGCAGTGGTTTTGGTATATTGGATTAAGTGGGGAATTATTAATTAATATAAAAAGCACACCATATTGTGCGTCCCTGGTTTCTTAATAGGTAGTGAAGCAGGTCATGCAACATGCTTCAAAAATTTACACTAGCTACCCCTGCAACACAAATTGTGATAAATACAGCATTACCGAAGGCTAAGCGTCCTGTCACACACATTTTATGCCAAACTCCAGCCACTCCACATCTAAATTTTCTAATCAATAATAAAGCATACTCATCAATTCCTTATACACCATTCTTTCCTTGTCGTGAACTTCGAGTACTAATATTTTCTCTTTAAAATGTTAATGTGAATACTCAATGTAGGCATTAGAGATGCTCGAGTCTGATCGCTCGGCATTTAAAGAATGGTGGGTGAAGAAGTTGGATGAAGCCCTAGGGCGTCCTGGAAAACATGGACCTTAGGCTGTATCCAAGTTTTCTGGTATGCTTTGCACTTATGTCTAATAGGCATTATAGTATAATCACTAGTACATACAAGGAAAACCTCTGCCTAATCTCACATATCACCATACACTAACCACACAGTAGTTCCCAAAAATGCTATCTAATCTATCACCATCATGTTATAGAGTAGGAAGAACTGAGCAGATTGATAAAAAACTATATTTAGTATAACTTATAACTTGTTGATTTAAGTCCCTGCTCATTCTGTGATAAGGAGTCCAGTGGGCGGTGTCACTCAATGGACTGGACTGTTTAGCATGGAAAAATCAGAGATTTCAATCAATAAATGACAAATTATACTGAATGTTTTCAAGATTTTTGAAGATATATATCAATCTGCTCAGCTCCTTTTGCTCTATAACAAGATGCTGATAGCTTAGGTAGCATTTTCATGGTGATGAGTTCCCTTTAAGCAATCAGTAAATATACATCAGGTGTGCTTTGGTAACTGTGGGCTGTGCTCTATGGGGGACATGCATCATCCGGCGTACTGATGATTTTCGTAAAGTGCCGATATGCGCATGATTTTATTCGCAAATGGCCGATTTGCGAATAAAATATTCGCATATCGGCACTTCACGTTGAGTACGCCTTTCAGGTGGCGTAGGTTTTCGGCTGTGCGCACTGACGCGCACGGGATTTATGTAGAGGCAGTCCGCCTCTACATAAATCTCTGTAGCGCCGGAGATGCGGGGACATTTATAAGTCCGGCATAAAAAACGCCGGACTTAAAGTGTCACTGTCGTGAATTTTTTTTTTGCAGAAATCAATAGTCCAGGCGATTTTAAGAAACTTTGTAATTGGGTTTATTATCCGAAAAATGCATTTTTATCATGAAAAAGCAGTTTGAAGCTCTCCCCCCTGTCTTCATTGTTCTCCTATGGAGAGAGCTAAAGAAAAGACCAAAACAGGACAACAAAGAGCTAATCTACAAATCCCTCACCCGTTATCTGTTCTGACCATCACCAGTGACCTGTCTGAGCTCAGATTACAACTGTCACCCAGCTCCGTGCCTGTAATCCACTGTTATCTGCTTTCTGCTGCCAGCTAACTCCCTCCTTCCTCCTCCCCCCTCCCCTCTCCCTAGAGCAGACAGGGTACGTCTCCTGCAACAAGTCACAATTTTCAGATTTTTTCAGAGTGGATGAAAAAGAGGAAGGAGGGGGGGACCTGGGAAAAGGCTTTTTACATGCAGATAATGGCAGATTTGGCTAATAAACCCAATTACAAAGTTTCTTAAAATCGCCTGGACTATTGATTTCTGCAAAAAAAAAAAAAATACGACAGTGACTCTTTAACCTCTTAAGGACCCATGACGTACCGGCACGTCATGGATCACTGTCACTTAAGGACCCATGACGTACCGGTACGTCAGCCCTTTAAACGGGCGCCGCGGCCGGCCGGGTCCCGATCGGGGGAGATAGCCTGCTATAATACATAGCAGGCCATCTCTCCCTGTCGGCATGGAGGGTTGTTAACCCCCCCCATGCCGACGATCGCCGCTATTGGCTGATAAGCCCATAGCGGCGATCGGAACCTTTCCGGGCCATCGGTGGCCCGATGACCCGGAAAAAAATGGCGGTCGGTGCTGTCCGAGGACGGCACCGACCGCCATTACTGTAAAAAGTAATGGTGGTCACGGTACCACCGTCCCGATCGCCGTGAACGGCCGGCCAGCCGGCCGGCCGTTCACGGCGATCAAAGTCCCCACAAGTAATAAATACCTGCTCCGGACCCCTCAGCTAGGTAGCTGAGGGGTCCGGAGCAGGTATTTGTACATTACTCACCTGTCCCGGGGTCCTGATCGGCGTCTTCCGGGTTCCCGGCGTCCTCTTCATCTTGTCGGGACTTCGGCTTCTTCCGTGAGTCCCGATCGTCTGTTTCCGGCTCCAGCGTCGTCTTTTTTCGTATTTTTCCGGCTCCAGCGTCGTCTATTTTCGGATCTTGCTCTCTGCTGCCCCCTAGCGGCTGATAAGTGTAATACACGTATCAGCCACTACAGGGATGTTCAGAATGTAGTAAAAAAAAAATTTTTTTTCCCAATTTTTTTTTTTTCTATTTTCCGCACCCTATCGCCGCTGAGTGTTGATCAGCATCGCACGAAAGTGCGCTGCTAATCAGCAACTCCTCCTTTTTGGCGTAGGGTGTTTTTTTTTATATCCTACTGCCACGGTCTGCTGATAAGTGCCGAACATAAGTGCGGCATTCATCAGCAACACCATTTTTGGCGTAGGTTTTTTTTGTATACTTACTGTAAAAAACACGTAAAAAAACACTACATTACACCACACTACATTGAATAAAGTTTTACACTACACCACTACATACCCTATATACCAATCCCTATATAAAGATGGCCCCCAGGGTGTTTTCGGTATTGGACGCATACATTATTATTGCCTCCGACACCAAAACAGCCAGTGAGGATGAATGGGGGGTCCTTCGTTCCTCCATTCATCCTCATCCTCCTCATCATCCAGTGACGTGTCTGGGAGTAGCGTAGCGTACCCCCAGACACGTCTTTTCCGCCAGTACCGTCCCAATAAGAGATGACGGTATGGCGTGAAATTCTACAAACTCTGTGAGAGTACCTCAGGGTACACTTACAGATTTAGGGTACGTGCACACTGCGGAATGGCGAAGGATAACCCTTCGTGCATTCCGCAGCTGGCACCCGCCGGCGGACTGATGCAGGGGCGCGTCTCCGCCCGTGTCATAGACTCTATCCTATGCATGGGCGGATTCCATCATCCGTCATTCCATCAACACGTTGGACGCAGAGCGGAATCCGCCCCTGCATAGAATGGAGTCTACGACACGGACGGAGACGTGCGCCTGCATCAGTCCGCCGGCGGGTGCCAACTGCGGAATGCACAAAGGGTTATCCTTCGCGATTCCGCAGTGTGCACGTACCCTTAGAGTGTATGAAGGAAGGGACACTCGAATCCAGCCCCCAGATGCCCCCTCCCCCCCCATCCTCGGAGTTAGTGGGGACATCGTCCGGGAACTGATCTTCCCACTGCTGGATAAAGGTTATCACCTGTACGGGGATAACTTTTATACCAGCACCCCCTCTTCCGGTCCCTCGCTGCCCGAGCTACTGTAGCTTGCGGCACGATCCGAACATATCAGAAGTAGTAATAGCGCCCTAATATTTAGCAGCCATGGAGCGGACCCAGCGCTTCTGGATATGAAGGACCCCGGATCGCACCAGGACAACATTTTCCAGGTGACGTCCCCCACACTGGAGAAAGTTAGACCCCAGAAGAAGTGCAGAGTGTGGGGTAACAGGGGGATCAGGAAGGACGCCATTTACCAGTGTGACACCTGTCCTGATCCCCCCGGCCTCTGCATACTGGATCGCTCCAAGACGCACCACACGTCACTGGGGTTCTACATTATCTAAATTCCGTCCCTTATTCCTATTTCAGGGGTCACGTTGATCCAGGGATTATTCTGATCGCCATTATGGAGTCGGGAAGGAATTTTTCCCCTGTGATGAGGCTACTGTCGTCTGCCTCACGAGGGGTTTTTGCCTTCCTCTGGATCAACACAGGTTGAATTTGATGGACACCTGTCATTTTCAACCTTATAAACTAATAATTGGCCTAATACCCCCAAATAAATTAGAATTGTCCCTTTTCCCCAGCTAAATAGGTATGGCCGCCATTCCCATTAGAAAATGCCATGATGCAATTACAAAGCCTCTGTGCGGCCAGGACAGTAGAAACCCCCCACAAGTGACCCCATTCTGGAAACTACACCCCATAAGGAATCTAACAAGTGGGGCAGTGGGTATATGGCCCCCTGGTGACGGCCACATTTGGGACGTGAAAATGAAAAAAATTGTATTTTTTATTTTCACGGCACATGTTCTACACATGTGCCCATCACTAGTGGGGTCCATATGCTCACTGCACCCCTTGTTAGATTCCTTATGGGGTGTAGTTTCCAGAATTGGGTCACTTGTCGGGGGTTTCTACTGTTCTGGCAGCACAGGAGCTTTGTAATTGCGACATGGCCTCCATCCCCCATTCCAGCCTCTAAATGGCGCTCTGTCCTTTTGGTGACTTGCCCTGTGCCCATATGGCAAATTATGTCCACATGTGGGGTATTTTCGTACTCAGGGGAAACTACCCTACACGTTTTGTGTTCATTTTCTTTTTTAACCCCTTGTGGAAATGGAAAAAAATCAAGGCTAGACCAACATTTAGTGTAATTTTTTTTTAATTTTTACTCTAAATCATTGATCTTGTCTTGATTTTTTCATTTTCACAAGGGGTTAAAAGATAAAAAAAAACACAATGTGTAGAGCAATTTCCCCTGAGTACGGAAATACCCCACATGTGGACATAAAGCGCCATGCGGGTGCAGGGTAAGCCTCCAAAGGGAAGGTGCGCCATTTGAAGGCTGGATTTGGATGGAATGGATTTCGAGGGGCCATGTTGCATTCAAAAGGCCCCTGTGTTGCCAAGACAGTTAAACCCCCCACAAGTGACCCTATTATGGAAACTACACCCCTCAAGGAATGTAACAAGGGGTGTAGTAAGCATATGGACCCCACTGGTGACGGGCACAAATGTGGAACAATGTGGCGTGAAAATGAAATATTAAATTTTTTACACTATAATGTTGGTCTAGCCTTGAATTTATCATTTTCACAAGGGGTTAAAAGAGAAAAAAAAACACAAAATGTGTAGAGCAATTTCCCCCGAGTCCGTAAATACCCCACATCTGGACATAAAGCGCCATGTGGGCGCAGGGCAAGCCTCCGAAGGGAAGGAGCGCCATTTGGATTTTAGAGGTTGGATTTGGCTAGAATGGATGATGAACGCCATGTCGCATTTACAGAGCCCTTGTGCTGCCAAAACACTGGAAACCCCCCACAAGTGACCCCATTCTGGAAACTACACCCCTCAAGGAATCTAACAAGGGGTGCAGTGAGGATATGGACCCCTGGATGACGGGCACATTTGTGCCATGAAAGTGAAAAAATGAAAATTTTCACTTTCACGTCACATTTTTCCACATTTGTGCCCGTCACCAGTGGGGTCCATATGCTCATTGCACCCCTTGTTAGATTCCTTGAGGGGTGTAGTTTCCAGAATGGGGTCACTTGTGGGGGGTTTCCAGTGTCTTGGCAGCAAGAGGGCTCTGTAAATGCGACATGGCCCTTGAAATCCATTCCAGTGAAATCCAGCTTCCAAAAGCCAATTGGCGCTCCTTCCCTTTGGAGGCTCGTCCTGCGCCCGCTTGGCACTTTATGTCCACATGTGGGGTATTTCCGTACTCGGGAGAAACTGTGCTACATGTTTTGTGTTTTTTTTTTCCTTTTATCCCTTTGTGAAAATGAAAAATTGAAGGCTAGAACAACATTTTAGTGTAAAAAATACTTTAGTCTTTTTTCAAGCCATATTGTTTGGAAAATCTGTGAAGCACCTGTGGGGTCCAGATGCTCACCGCACCCCTTGTTACATTCCTTGAGGGGTGTAGTTTTCTAAATGGTGTCCCTTTAGGGGTGTTTTTTAGGTTTTGGCACCCCAGAGCCTCTGCCAACCTGAAGTGGTACAGTCAAAAATGACCAAAAATAACGGAGCCATTGAAATTCACTAGGCGCTCCCTTATATCTGAGGCTTGTGGTTGCGTCAAATAGCGCAATAGGGCCACATATGGGGTATTTCTATAAACTGCAGAAACGGGGCAATCAATATTGGGGTGCATTTCTCTGGTAATAGGTTTATAATTATGAAAAATATTGGATTACAATAAAATCTCTGCACAGAAAATTAAAATTTTCAAATTTCTTACACACTTAGCTTTTATTTCTGTGACTCCCCTAAAGGGTTAAAAAACTTTCTGGATGTGCTTTTGCAGAGTTTAGGGGGTGCAGTTTCTGAAATGGGGTGCTTCGTGAGGCTTTCTAACACACAGTCCCCTCAAATACACTTTAAACCTGAACAGTTCCCTAAAAATATCTGATTTTGAAATTTTACTGAAAATTTGGAAATTTGCTGCTAATGTTTTAAGCTTCCTATTGTCTAAAAATAATGAAATATAGTTTAATAAATGCCGCCAACATAAAGTAGACATGTTGCTAATGCTATTTAATATATAATTTATGTGGTATAACCATTTTCTGTATAAGCAGAAAAGTTTTAAAGTTGGAAAAATGCATTTTTTCACAATTTTTCACGCTATTTGGGGTTTTTTCATAAAGATTCGTTATAAGTATCGACTCCAATTTACAAGAAATGTGAAGTACAATATGTCACGAGAAAACAATCTCAGAATCAGCCGGATAGGTAAAAGCATCCCGAAGTAATTAATGAATAAAGTGACACTGGTCAAATTCATAAAATTTGCTCCGGTCCTTAAGGCCATTTCAGGCCCGGTCCTTAAGGGGTTAATAAATGTCCCCCTAAGAGTTAACCTTTTCTGGAGACAAAAAACAGTGGCATAAACCTTCAATTTTTTTTTACCTATACCAATAATAATATATTGTTCAGTACTTAGGTAATTGTGGTACACATTGAGTAATTACCACTATAGAGTGCTCTAAAAATACCAGCATACAGATGGCTAAACAGCTTTATAAAATAAAAATAATATCTAATATCAGTGCTATACAATGTGTAATATAACTAAACTAACAAGGGACCTAATGTCTAAACTGGTGCTGATGATTTGATGGTGCCATATGGTAGCCACTTGAGTCTGTAATTAGTCTCTACAACAGTACCAATCACATTGTGCCGCAAAACAGTAACATCAGCTACAGAATGGCACCCAAACAATAATTCCAATATACAGGTGCTCCAGGCATAAAATACTGTCCATTAGGCACAAATTTTTAATTTTACTCCTTACAAATAAGAAATGTATTGGTACGTACTTTAGGTAACTTCATTATAATGTTAATGAATGAAGCAAATTAATTGACTTAGTCATAAATTTACCTTCAAATCAGAATAAAATTTAAGTGAAGCTGTATGGGCTTTTTACCTTTTTACAACCAGCTGGAGGTTTTTGTAGGATCCTTTAACAAGTGAGATCGCTTCTCTTCTTGAACTAGTCAGCTCTACACCATTGATCATCACCACTTCATCCCCTGCTTGAAGATGGGACTCCAACATCTCGACTTTCCCACCCTCCTCAACCTGCAGAAGTACAAAGGTTATCAGTGTATGTGCACTATGCATTTTATTATTTCTGCTGATTTAGAGAAGTTTTTGGAAACAGAAAAATATGGAGCTCATAAAAAAAGAGAGTCCCTATTTTACACTTTCTAGAGATTTAAAGGGTACCTGCCATTTAAAATAACTTTTAACATGTCATCAGGCAAGCTTACCAAAGACCAGCATTTCTTTGTATTTGGATATGGAATAAAGCCTTCATACTTTGATCTATCTTGGATGCTGTTTGACTTTCCTAATTTTGCGTACCACTGACAGTTAGTGGGAACAACCTGCAACACAGCATGCATCCTAGTCAGCCACACTAAGGTACCTTTGGTGCTACTGGACTCCCTACTTTTGTTATGTCCTCAGGTATGTCAAAAGTTATTGATCACAACGGGTGTCAGTGCAGAGACCTGCTGTGATCAGGAGATATAGCGATGGAGAGAGCACGGCAGCAACGCGATCCACTCTCTGTAATGGCTTATTCTGGCATTGTAAGTCTATGAGGCTATTTAGTTCCTATAAAGTGAACACTATATTCTCTATATCATATATAGTATTGAGGCTATTTAGTATTCGTATTTATATAGTATTTGAGGCCATAGTAAACACTATAGTCTTCATATAATATATAGTATATACACTGAAATGTTATATTAACTAAGTCCACACAGCATTCACTGCACCACTGTGGTCACTATGAGAAACAGAGACATAAATGTACATGTACATGAACATATACTTCAGCTAGGTTTCTATGGTACATAGAAGCTTGTTCATATTGCAGATTATTACGATTTACAGGTAGGTATAAGCACCACTTGTAGTTCTTCAAATAAAATCATAGCTTTTTTTAAGTTATGATTTTGGTGCCACCTCTTTGTGAACCATTTCTTATTGTTGTTTGTTTCTTCAGCTTCGGCTAGGTTCACAGAGCGTTTTTGCAATCCGTTTTTCTTTCATCCATTTTTTGCAGAAAACGGTTGGAAAAAAAAACGGATGCATTTGTGTGCATCTGTTTTGATCCGTTTTTCCATTGACTTCCATTTTAAAAAAACGGATCAAAACGTATCCGTTTTTTTTAACATACACAAAAACGCTGACCCTACTTTTGTGTCCGTTAAAAAAAAGGATCCGTTTTGTTTTTTTTTTACAATGGAAGTCAATAGAAAAACGGATCAAAACGGATGCACACAAATGCATCCATTTTTTTCATCCGTTTATTGCAAAAAACGGATGGAAAAAATGGATTGCAAAAACGTAGTTTGAACCTAGCCTTCTTTATATGTTACAAAGTTCATACCTATACTGTATGATACAATACTCTCCCATGTATGTCCTGTTTACATCTATTAACTACTGAGCTGTCTAGATGAGAGTTTATATCCAAGACACTAATGTACTTATGCCCTTATTATTCATTATAAGATTTATAACATACATTACTATTGCATATTACCATTATGTATCTGTATACCTATTGCGTAAATCTAATGATGTTTGGTTACATGTACCTATCCTATACAATGGAACATCTTGTATTCATGTTGGCACCCATGCAGTTGTATCTGTCTTTTTTGCCAATTTTAACATAGGAACCTTAAGTAAGAAAAATATATTTAGAATAGTAATTCAGTATATGTATTCTATGAAATTAGGAGAATGTGGATAACAGAATGATGTGTACAATGCATGGAATGAATGGCATAGTTATTCTTTAATCTTTTCTTGACAAGCAAGGAATAAAACAAGAATACAGTATAAGGCCACATTCGCACAATATATGTTATCATTAAACAACGTCTGCTTTTGCAGGTTTGCAATAACAGCCATAGTTTAACCCCTTAACGACCAGGGGCGTACATTTACGCTCCCGCAGGCTGGGCCTTAACGCAAAAGGCGTAAATGTGCGCCTTGCCGGGGGTGGGTGGGGTGGGGGGGGGACGGGTTGCGGCACCGCTATGAAGCGCGCTCAGGAGCTGAGCTTGCTTCTTGGCAGGCGGGGATCAGCTTCAATCAGCAGCGGGACTCCCACCGTTAATGACGGCCACCAAGATTGCGCAGCCACCTGCCATTAACTATGCAAAACAAGAGTCCGTGGAGTCTCGGTTGCGAGTCTTAAAATACGGGATAGCCAGATATCTCTAGCCTGTTGCCACGGGGTGCCTCCATGATGGGGGGAGCACCACACCACCCTGATAAATAGCCCCTTAAGTCCCACTCGGTTGCGACAGGGAAATACTAGGGTGGCCTCTTTTTGTCAATGTCTAACTCAAGGTACGAGTATTGCGATCATGACAAGGGCTTGCCAAGGCAGGCCTCCATCCACAGACAGCCGTTTCGGGGTATTTGCCCCTCGTCAGTGTGGAGTACTCTTGATTGAGTACTTCATTGGAGTTTTTTTCACTGTTCTCCTTGAGTTCAGTGATTACTGTGTTTTGTTGGTCCACCTGCCATTAACCCCTTAAATGCAACTGCGGCGTTTAAGTGTAAGTGACAGGAGCATCTCCTGCCACTTACCGATCAGGACCCCCTCAGGGTGTCTGTGGGGGTCCAGATCGTATGACCTGACTGACGGAGGTATACTCCTTACCTCTGTAAAGTTTAATCTTCTGAGAGAGTCCACCACAGGCAGGCTCTATCAGAAGATTGCAGATAACACTGATCACTGCTATGCTATGGCATAGCAGTGACCAGTGTATGAAATCTAATGTAATAATGTAATGTAATGTCCCTAGGGGGACTTAAAAAGTAAAAAAAAAAAAAAAAAGTTTAAAAAAATGCCTCATTGCCCCTCCCATAATAAATTGGAAAATAACCCCCCCCCCTTTCCCATTTTATATATAAAACACATAAAAATAATAAGGTTAATTAACCCTTTCATGACCTGGGGTCATTGATGCCCCAATGCCCAGGTCGTGTTTGGACATCAGCCTATGGGATCATAATGATCCCATAAGCTGATGTCTGTATGTCTGCCAACTCTTCTCTGTTCCCTGTCGCTGTCACAATCTTGTAACAGCGGCAGGGGAGAGAGGGGGCAGAGCTCACGGTTGCATTCCCCATGCACCCCGCCTTCACTCTCTCCCCCCGCCAGCCTCCGTACTTAGGAAACCGGAAACCTGAGGCTTACGGTTTCCATGGCTACCATTGGGGCTCTGCGATCACTTTGCAGAGCCCCGATGGACACCGGCAGAGAATTCTCCCTCTGTACTACTGACTACTGAGAAGATATTGTAGAAAAGCAAAGACCAAAAGATTAGGAAAGAAGAAAGGAGAAACATATAGTGATTGAAAGAGAAATATAGAGAGGGCGAAAGATAGATAGATTAGGCATAGGAGAGCAAAGGGTGCACGGAACAAAAACATGCTGTACAGATAGACAAGTCCTATAGTTGGATCCTTGTGATAGTGTCTATCACGTACGTGTTATCCTGAGAGACAAATATACCTGGTGCATGTGTGTAGCATAAAACTCTAAAACAAAGTGCTATACAGATAGACAATTCCTATAGTTGGACCCTTGTGATAGTGTCTATCACATATGTGTTCTCCTCAGAGACAAATATACCTGGTGCATGTGTGCAGCATAAAACCTTTTTTTCTGCATAGACCCTGTAATGGTGAATATTGAAGTCTAAAAAAAAAAAAAAAAAAAGACTTTGAGATATTGAAAAGAAAACAATGTTACTGACATGAAGAGCCCTAAATTCAACCAAATACACTACCCCCGTATCATATAGGTGCTTCAAACTATGAAATCCGAAGAAATCCGAAATTCGGTCGAACCAAACTTTTCAAAAAAATCCGGAAGTCTTTTGAAGAACTTTTAAATAGTTTGCTCATCTCCAGGGCCAAAACCAAAAAAAAGGAAAGAAGAGGGGGAAACAAACCCACCCCACTAACCAACCATGCAGGACCAAAAATCACAAAGTTTGTATAATCATATATCTTTATTTGTATGTATGAAAAGTATGTTACAAAGCAAAATTTAAAATATTTTTTACATAATAAAGGAACTGACACATGAACAGATCCCCAGAACAATGGTGGTGGTAAATAATATAGAGCAATATATGTACAAAATACAGAGATGATAAATTAATTTACACAGACGGAGCACTGGGAATTGGGCATGTAATAAACTACATTTAAAGCATAGTGCTTGATAAAGTGCATACAAAATACTACCCATATGTCCTTAATGCAACGACCACCATACCACTCACCCGACGCGCGTTTCGCGTACTTGCTTTATCGAGGGTGATGATAAAGCAAGTACGCGAAACGCGCGTCGGGTGAGTGGTATGGTGGTCGTTGCATTAAGGACATATGGGTAGTATTTTGTATGCACTTTATCAAGCACTATGCTTTAAATGTAGTTTATTACATGCCCAATGCCCAGTGCTCCGTCTGTGTAAATTAATTTATCATCTCTGTATTTTGTACATATATTGCTCTATATTATTTACCACCACCATTGTTTTGGGGATCTGTTCATGTGTCAGTTCCTTTATTATGTAAAAAATATTTTAAATTTTGCTTTGTAACATACTTTTCATACATACAAATAAAGATATATGATTATACAAACTTTGTGATTTTTGGTCCTGCATGGTTGGTTAGTGGGGTGGGTTTGTTTCCCCCTCTTCTTTCCTTTTTTTTTTTTTTTGGTTTTGGCATTGCAGTGTGCATAGGGACCCTGGGTTACATACCCATTGGATCATATATAGGTATATGTAGTTCATCTCCAGGGCCGCCATCAGGAATTTCGGGGCCCCATACAACCAAAGTGACTGGGCCCCCCACATTAATAAAAAAAAAAAAATTGTGTGTTCGACCCACGCCTTGCTGGGAGGTATAATTTGGTTTAGATCAATTCTAGAGAACTGGCTCATATACCCCATTTTCCCCAGTGGCTTAAAATGTAACCTCTGTTATACAGTTATAAAATTGTAGAAATTAAATGTGAACAAGGTGCAATTCAAATAGACACTTACTTGTATAGCTGTCTCTTGTGCTCTGTATGCAGTGCATTATATTCACCCTTGCAATGTACAATTTATAGCGTGTCTACAAGCCCAGCGGGGCTCATTATGATGGAGACTACAACTTATACAAGAGTGGGGTAGGGGTTCCCCTGTATTCAGAATGCTGTTGAGTACTAGGCAATGCCCCGTTTGGGGTTATTGAATTTCGAGGGTCTGGGGGGGCTGTTTGATTTGTATATGTTCACCAATATCCCCCACCCCCCCGGTATGCTCACTAACATAGAATATGTTGGTAAGGCTAATATAATGAGGCTGTTCCATGTTAGTGAGCATATACAAATCCCACACCCCCGCAGGCAGACTAGTTTAGCTCACCCAAGCCAGTGATAGCGAATACATGGCGGTGAGAACGCTTTCTAGGAGATCCTGTTTCTGCAGCAGAGGTGTCTTTATCCTGCTCTGCATAGACCCTCGAAATTCAATAACCCCAGACGGGGCATTGCCTAGCACTCAACAGCATTCTGAATACAGGGGAACCCCTACCCCACTCTTGTATAAGTTTTAGTCTCCATCATAATGAGCCCCACTGGGCTTGTAGACACGCTATAAATTGTACGTTGCAAGGGTGAATATAATGCACTGCATACAGAGCCCAAGAGACAGCTATACAAGTAAGTGTCTATTTGAATTGCACCTTGTTCACATTTAGGTTCTACAATTTTATAACTGTATAACAGAGGTTACATTTTAAGCCACTGGGGAAAATGGGGTATATGAGCCAGTTCTCTAGAATTGATCTCACACACAGACACCAGCACACATGTATACAGACACCAGCACACATGTATACAGACATACAGACACCAGCACACATGTATACAGACATACAGACACCAGCACACCAGGGCACGATAAAGTTTGAACTTCTGCAACCTGGAGAAATCACCTGATATCACCTGCGGTCCTATGTAACACCACATAACACAGTGGTATCTCTGAGTACAGATAATGTAGTAGATTTCACCTGCAGTCCTATGTAACAGCACAGATAACACAGTGATATCTCTGAGTATAGATCATGTAGTAGATGTCACCTGCAGTCCTATGTAACAGCACAGATAACACAGTGATATCCCTCTGAGTACAGATAATGTAGATGTCACCTGCAGTCCTATGTAACACCACAGATAACACAGTGATATCTCTGAGTACAGATAATGTAGTAGTCACCTGCAGTCCTATGTAACACAACAGATAACACAGTGATATCTCTGAGTACAGATAATGTAGTAGCTGTCACCTCGGGGCACCCCTACTAAATGATGTTCTACAAAATAAGAAAAGTGTCATACAGAGACTCACAGATGACGTCTTCTTTGATCTGAGGTGTCACTTTCCCTTTTCCTCTCCATCCGGCCCAGTCCTCCATGATGAGTCCTTCCAGATACGTTTCATCCCCTTAGAACCTGCGAGACAAACAATTTAGGCTCCGCACATTTCTAGCAACTTCCTTTCCTTTCTCCCCCCTGTAGGCTCCCATAGTAACTGCGCTGTTTGGTGTTATGTGCTGTAAAGCGAGTAGGAATGTGAGATGCCCCCTGTATGTAGGATCCCCTGCTGTGCCCCCTGTATGTAGGATTCCCTGCTGTGCCCCCTTGAGCTAATAATGCCCCTAGAGGTGGCCCCCATGAACTAATAATGCCCCCAGAGGTACCCCCATGCACTTATAATGCCCCCAGAGATGCCCCATGAGTTAATAATGCCCCCAGAGGTGCCCCCATGAACTAATAATGCCCCCAGAGGTGCCCCCATATACTAATAATGCCCCCAGAGGTGCGCCCATGGGCTAATAATGCCCCTAGAGGTGCCCCCATATACTAATAATGCCCCCAGAGGTGCCCCCATATACTAATAATGCCCCCAGAGGGGCCTCCATATACTAATAATGCCCCCAGAGGTGCCCCCATACACTAATAATGCCCCCAGAGGTGCCCCCATGAACTAATAATGCCCCCAGAGGTGCCCCCATGAACTAATAATGCCCCCAGAGGTGCCCCCCATATACTAATAATGCCCCCAGAGGTGCGCTCATACACTAATAATGCCCCCAGAGGTGCCCCCATATACTAATAATGCCCCCAGAGGTGCCCCCATATACTAATAATGCCCCCAGAGGTGCCCCCATATACTAATAATGCCCCCAGAGGTGCCCCCATACACTAATAACGCCCCCAGAGGTGCCCCTAAAAAAAACAAACATCCTACTCACCTAATCCACGCTGTGCAGGCAGCAGCTCTTCCTCCTCCTCTTCGGGCTCCATCTTGCGAGCCGCAGGGACGGGACTTCCGGCAGACGTGATGACGTCACATCATCACGCCTGCCGGAGGGGCACATGATCACGGCCCGGCCTCCCATAGGCTGCTGGTATGAAGTGCCGGCAGCCTATGGGAGAGAATACAGGAGGAGGACGCTGACAGGTCCTTCTCCTGTATTCTGACCGCTTAAATGTTCCGCCCGCTGTGCGGGCGGAACATTGAAGCGATCAGTGCATCCCGAGAAGCTGCGGCAAGGGGGGCCGTGCGGACCCCCCTAGCGTAGCGGTCGCCGGGCCCCCCCCCCCCCCCGTGTCTCTTAGGGTCCGGGCCCCATACGGCAGTACCACTTGTACTGCCCTATCGGCGGCCCTGCTCATCTCTATCCATAAAGCCCGACCCTTCTCCACCGACATCATCTTTCGATGGTAACTCAGGCGGCTACAGATAAGCGGACATGGTCTTAATGACTTCTTATTAATGAAAGGTAGAAAGCTTCAGTATATCAAACATTTGCCTGCAAAATCAGCTGATATAAATGGCATGTTGCTTAATTTCACAGCCATAGGAATTACAGATATAGGCTATGTTAACACGTTTTTTTCAGCTCCATTTAAAATGACGTCTGTTAATTTGAGTCTAAAATAACAGACGTTTTTCGAA